>NW_011500054.1:30117-90947 GCF_000495115.2 Populus euphratica | reverse complement strand
AAAAAAATTATCAATGGTTTTATATACAAAAAATGCATGCCAAAAAAGTTTTCCAGCTGGAAATAGACTGACGGATATATTCCATTAGTGATAGTGGCATATCCAAGGACGACCTTTCAATATAAATTTATTTCTATTTTTTTTTAATCATAACATAATTTATGAACAACTAATCAATATTTTATTAATTTAATTTATTATCAGGTTCACAAACATTAAGGCTACCAGAGTAATATCATTGACGTTTAAATCATTGATGAACTATTATTTCAATGGAGTCAGGTTTCCAGACATTCTGAATGAAGAACTTATATTGATGCATGGTTTGACAAATTTTAGGTTGATGTTAATTTCTAACTTCCAACTTATTTTCAATAAATTTTATTATTATAATAATTTTAAATAAATTTTTATTATTTTTTATTTTAAATAAATTATTTATACACAGGATAAATTTGACTAGGATAGTGCGTTTGACAATGTTGCGAAAAGGGTATGAGAAAATCACGAGGCAACTAAGTAACATAAAAAAAAATATATGATATATATTTTTTAAAAAATTATATTTTAAAATCTAATTTGTCATTATGAAAGAAGGTTGCGTGATTTTTAGTATGAAGCACAAAAAAGGTTAAAAAAACACGAGAGATAACAGTCTTCAAAGCTAGAACAATGTGGCAGGTTGGAGGGATTTCAAACCGCTATACATCCTGAGAGATATATGGTCATAATATATTGAGCATGTGATATCTGAGTGGTTCACACGATGCTCATAGTTCGGCAATGGCAACCAGAATCAGTAAATTTATGGTACGATGACAATGCACATTGATGGTTCTATTCTATTTGTTGTACATGCGAAATGAAAGATAAGATTAATTTAAATGAAATATATCATTAATTAATTTGTTGCTACTTAATTAATTTTTTTACTTACAGGCTACGTCTTTTGGACGTGAGCTGAGCCCAATGAAGTTTACGTCTCTTGGACGTGAGCTGAGCCCAATTAAGTTCTTTATAGAAATGCACAAACGAAGTGAAGACCACCAAAAAAGGGTGCAATAATTTGTTGACAAACTGCGCTCAACACTTTGTGATATGTTTGTTCATCCATTTTATTTTGTAAGTTATTAGTTTTATTAAATTGAATATGATGATTTTTTTTTTTTAGGAGACCTATAATAGCTGGTTGAGGGAGAGATATGAGGATGATTCTTCGACCCAATCCGGATTTGTAGATGGAGGTAGAATCGTCCGATGGACCCGATAAAAATCAAGTATACAATCTCTTCAACATTATGGCCGATAACTTACGGGCGGCCCATAGTATCTCCACCGTTAGGAGCTTTCAATTAGTATCGAGCATCCAATCTAAGGAGTTTGTGGTCTTGTAGCAACACACAGCTCATCTCACTAAAAAATACGAACAACTATTGGAGAATTATGAACAATACATGACTCATCTTACCAAAAAATACAAGCAACTCTTGAAGAATTATGAACAACTTCACCAAATGATCATGAACATCACAGAAGGATGATACATGTGTGCCTTTTTTTTTGCCGTACGATCCTAGGAACAATCAGCCTCCTCCTCCTCCTCCTCCATTATTCTTTTAGTTTAATATTTTTTTGAAAAACACATTAAAATTGTAATGAATATTATTTAACTTTATTTTTTTTATTTTTGATGTTTAATAAAATTTTATTTGTATAATTGGTTTTTTTGCTATTAATTTATATAATTTTATATTATATATTCTAAATAATTTTTACAAAAAATCTTAAAAAACCCCACAAACAGAGTTACAAATGAAATGTTTTTGTTGATATTTTACTAAGAATTAAAAAATATTTACTAAAAATATCATAATCACCGACACCTTCATAAATAAATAAAATCCATTTGCATTTTACTGAGTTGAGAAATATTCATTGACTGTTAGTGTTACTTTCCAATTCACATCCACTTCATCATTTCCTAGTTTATCTTATACTCAAAATTGAACTCACGATTTAACATCATTTTTCTAGTTTCTTGTTTTTTTTTTGGAAAGTAGTGTTCTATAGCAATGAATATCAACAAGAACTAATCTTTCTTGTGTTCTGTCGCTGTAAAGGTTCCAGTCAAGTCTGATTATTATTCCAGTTCATGTCCATCTTGCCATTTCCAGCTCCTCTCCCATTCTTGTAGATACCTGCCAAGTTAAGAACTGATCCACCACCCAGTAAGGTGCCAAGCCCTAACTGTCAGCATTTATGACTTCATAACCGTAACTGGGGTAGCTCTCACTTAGAAGTAGAGGAGACTTGAGTCAAAGCAGGTAATCATATCACGGCAAGACCATACTCCATTCAAGTTCTCTTATGTCAGATAAGTAAGTTAAAGAACATGCAGAGCTGGACCTGTTGGTTTTACAGGTAGAGCAAGAATTAGAGACCCTTACTGCAATGTTTATTGTTTAGTGGTTCTTCACGAAACGACCCTTCATTTTACAGGTAGAGCATGGAAGTATTGCAGATGGCAAACATATCCTTGGTAGAGGTGACTTGGATCTCCTCAACACAAAAAAATTAATCAAATATCAAGCTTTATCTATGTAAAAGGCAAGTAAGAAGCTACGACACTAATCCAGCAGAAAAGAAATCCAATCCAAGACCGACTCCGATCCGCCTAGAGTTGATGGCAGCTGATTTTTCTTCCTCTGGGTGCTCTCCCGGAGCAAATTTTGAATATGAGAGCAAGGAAAAATAATCAATTTCAGCACAACCGAAGAGATGAATTTACCAATACTTAACATATAAAATCAAATAAATTAGACTACCAGCTCAGTCTGAAGCCTACACAATGAGATTGGACATGGTTTGAAGAATGAAATCAAATATTGCTACACGTTGAAAAAGAGAACAAAAAAGTGAAAATCAAAATAAGGTGAGAGACCACTACTAACAACTTGGGCACAAGACCGCAAGATAAAATTGTTATTACCATCTTTGAAGGGGGGAAAGAACAAAGTATTCCCTAACAAAAAACACTTTACCACATGGTTTTCACCCGCAAAAGCAATAGACACTCGAGCTGTTCTGCTTAGGGCCTTAGGCATCATGACCAAGTTGAAAACTGTAGCACCTCAAGTATATTATCTCTCACTTGAAATGGTCTTGTCGGAGAATTGTGATGAAATCAGGAGGTGACCCATCTTCATCCTTCTGTTTCCAATGTTCTCCATTGCCTTGGATGTACCATGAAACTTTTGGAGACAATGGTGTATAAAGATCTGCATGTTCGGTTTTATAAATGCACTACTTTTTTTAAAAAAATAAGGCTCTGCTACCCTAGAAACTAAAATCTATGTAGCACTTGTTTTTAACATAATAGCATGATCAAAAGGTATCCATGCAGTTACTGATATTACAATGAGGTGAAAAAAAGGTACCATCCTAAAGGAACTTGAATCTCATCCCTAGTATGAAAAATTAAAAACACATAAAGGTAGAGCCTACTGTTCATAATCAGCTAGAGCTCACATGTTCCAGCAAAATAAAATTAGATCACATCAGCACTGTTAGAGGTGTGGAAACATGATTCTGTTAATGTGTAAAACATTACACCCTTATAGTTAATAATCTACCCAAATCACTATTTCTAACAATAAACTAGCCAAACCCTGCCTCATAAGGGCATTTCAGCAGAATACAATAGCAATTGCGACGATAAACATGACCAGTAGTGCTAGAGATCAACTCATATTTTTCAAAAACAAAGTAATCTACCTGAACGGTACCTTCTCTTTTCTACAATCTTTACATAGCACTTTGTTTTTATTTATTTCAATTTCCCTTTATTTTCAGATTCATGCCAGTCAAATCCTGTGATTGATTCATGATTTTCGAAGCATTCCCATCCATAAAAGAGGCTTATTCTCCCTAAAACACTTGATTGTCTCTTCCGCAATGAAGCTAACATCTCAGGCCAGTTGCAATAATCTAAAGAGTTTCTACAAAATCATTTCAAAATTGTTCAAGAACCTCAAACCAATATTCAAACCTTTTCTAGTTACCCTCTAATATACTGCACCTACCTACAAATGTTTTTGCATGTTCCTTTCTCCTTTCTTCAATGTCCTCATTACAAACTCTGGCAACTTATAAACACAGTGAGTGACTTTCTCCCCACACTCAGCCAACTAATTTTCTATCACCTCACTGGTTCTCTTTACCTAATTCATCATACTGAAAAACCTTACCAGTTACTCCTAATAACTTATTCCTTTCTATATGTTTGTCTCTAAAAAATGAACATTAATGATTTAGATTTTCAGAATTATGATTCTTACTACTTAAATATGATTTTTTTTTAATTAGAAAAGTAATGAGATGCATGTGCATTAAGGCTCGAACATTTTGCAAACATGAGACACTCAGCAATCAAACATTTAAGTCACAATTTCAATATATAGCAAGAGTCACCAACCTAAGTACAAAAGAAATCTACCTGGTAGGGTTGGTGGATCTGGCTCTCTCGTGCTATGCAATACAGCAGTACCAGATAACACGGTAAGAAACCCACAAAGTTCAGATGCAATGCTGCTTGCACTTTGACCAGAATAATCCTTCAGAGAAGACATGGGAAGAGTTAGAAATGTTCTTTACCCACCCCCCAAACACACGCACATGCAAAAAAACAAAAAAAACATAGCCACAGAGTGCGTGCACTCTCTCTATCTTCCCATGTGCATGTGCACATAACAATACCTTAAACATTATTGCACTGGCAAGAATTGTAAAGGAAGTAAACCCAGCATAGTAAATGGGAGAAACAACTGCTGTGTTGAATGTATCTAATGCCTGCAACCACACCACATTATTAGGAAACAGCTTGTATTGAACCTGAATCACATCAAGGCAATGCAACATCTTGACTCTAAATTTGGAGGAGACTTGGAATCTTCCAAAATGCACAAGAAGAATAGGGAGAGAGAATTGTCTTCTAATGGATCCATTGTCACAGATTTTCCAAGTTTATTCAGCACTTGTCATCAAATAACCACAAACTTTTAAGATGAGGGAATTAAAAGTAAAAAAGAAAAAAAACACCTCCATTCACAGTGCTAATGTGCATCTGCTGTTCTATGACCCTATCACCTACACATTCTCAACGAGACCTCACATTTATCTAGATTGAATTCTTGCAGGTGTATCATGGGAGATCTATGGTGGAGATAAATTGAGGTTCCAAGATCGTCATGGAAAGAAAATATCCGCCTAGAAGTGTACTAGTTGTAGTGCATAATAAATATTGGTTGAAATGTTGCACAAAGTGGTTGAATTTGTTAAAATTAAATGTTATGTGTATATTAAAAACACATTGTCCACGCCTAAGGGTCCAGTCAGCTTCATTCCATGCAAAAAAGCACTGCTACGTTAGTGCAAGTTAAGAAATAAAAACAATTCTTTTATGTATAAGATTGTAAGAAGACAGAATCTGCTATGCATTCCTAATTTTTGACAGATTTGTAAGCATATTCATCCTCAATTAAATGATGTTTTTAGGTCCCTTAAATAATATACACTAATAGTTCTGGTTATAGCTATGTAGGTCCTAGGTAAGACTACAAAGTCACAGGTACTAAATCATTTTAAATCTTTATGGATATCAGATCCCTCAAGATCAGCATGTCTGTGAACACCCCCACCTAGATCCTAAAAACATGCACAACTAATGGCTTAGAGGCAATGGTGATAGTCCTAGTCTCAGGAAGGCCATAGATGCATTCAATTATCAGTAAGAAGATAGGGAAGCAACTCCTTCTAGAGTAGTAAAGTAATTCAGTCTTCATTAGCATAAGTATGTTTGTCACAGGGAAAATGGTTAAATATCACCACCTTACCAGCATGTAGCACTACATGTCAAAAATATATAACCATTCAGATAAACTACATTGTGCTAGAGCTGCAAATTAAGATACTAACCATGTTTAGATAATTTAATTGAGTGATGATGCAAGTAATTGCAACCATTGCAAAAATCCACGTTTGGAAGTATTTGGCTTGGTTTGTGCCCTCTAGCGTTAATTTTATTGCAATGCCAATGGCTTTTATACTCATAACCTGCAAGACAAGACAACATGTAGTTATTATTATAGGAATACATGCAAAATGTTCAATTATGATTATAGTTTCAAAGCTCCTAGACCACATATGCATAAACCAAAGGTGTTAAATTTGTTTAATCTTGGTAAACATTTAGCAAGAGGCCTACAAGAAACTTACAGTCAATGATCCAATTACAGAGCAAATTCCTATATACACCAAAATGTTGGTTTGGCCATAGCGTGGAGAAAAATACAAAATCAGCACCAATGCTATAGCTACCACGGAGGCTGTATACAAGAGAAATGCTGGAAAAGAAAAAAAAATCACATCAAATTGATTGGGAGGAAAGGTAGAAACAAGAAATTAGCACTTATAAGGAAGACGGACTACCTGGCTGAATAGCTAATTCCCAGATTTCTTCTACTGAATTGATGGACCGTTCTTCAGGTGCATGTAAAACAATCACAGTAGAACCAACAATACATAGAAGACAACCCAACGCCCCCATTTTTTGCAGCTTCTCCTTCAACAAGAAATGGGCTAATACAGCACTGCCCATGTTTGCACAAACATAATCAGACACACTAATCATGCAACTGTTGCTTTATAGTAAAAACAACAACAGATCCTAATTGAACTACAAATAAACCTTACCTAACAATGATACTCAAGGCACCAAGTGGTGTCACAAGAACAGCAGGAGCATAAATGTATGCTACAAAATTGGAAATCTCTCCGACAATCACTGTCAATTTCCCCCAAAAAAACATCAATCAGATCAAGATACATCAAACCTAAGCATACAAGAACATTCATTCCTCAAACAAATTCCACCTAAATTCAGAAAGCCTAATTGGGTCAACTCCCACAAAAAATGCCCTAAATCCAATCCTTTCTAAATAAAGACTGTGAATTGAATAGCCACGACCACAACAATAACAACAGCAGCAAAAAGCAGTATAAAAAAATGTAACTTACTAGTAATCATGCCTATCCACCATAGTGGCTCCAACAAATAACCATAGCCTCCAGAACCTTAAACAACCAAAATCAAATTCAATCACATTACAAACTCAACACAAAACCAAAATCCATTTCACAAAAAAAAAAAAAAAAAAAAAAAAAAACTTGATTTACTTGCTCGAGGACCACTAACACCGGCTTTTCTAAGGCCCTTCTTCTTGATTATAAAACTAGAGCCTATAAAGGCACTGGAAACCATTGCCAGTATAAACCCCAATAGATTGCTTGAGTACATCTACACGTATACATACACATACATACATATATACATGGATGAGAAAACAAAATGAAAAAGGGATGATAATTCTATTAAAACAATGAGAAATCCAATCTGGGTTTCTCTAAATACAATAATGTAACGGTCTTGATGATGTTCTTGTTTTGATGATGATGATGTTTGTAGTTGACCAATCCAGCATCTGCAAAGACAGACGAATGTAAAAGTTACAAGTGTTCGTTGAATGTTTTTCTACTTCTGCTGATGTGTAGTTTGCTTTTTTGAGGTTAAATTATCATAAAATAGCCTTTTGTTCTTGTTTTGCTAGAAGGGAAAGATGTCAGCAAGAGTGAAAAAGGACCATAGAGAAGGGATCGTTAAGGGAACCTAGTTTTCCACCTGCCAGTCACTGGTTGTTCAACGATACGATTCTTTAGAAAAAGAACATATTTGTCCTCTAATTATAACATAATTTCCAACTTGATATCTAAACAATTATATTTTCAATTGGATACATTATCTATTAAAAACAAATTGCCCAGTTACTCAAATGTAGACAAATTGTGACGACTTTGTAGCTCGTAAAGTTGATGAATTGATGAAATGTGATGGATATGGAGGTAGTGAAGTTTATGAAGGCTTTTTTTTTTAATAAGAGTTTGTTTATTGAATTTACATAAATATAGGATAAATATAGGAGCTAAATTGGGAGATTGTTATTTATTTGATAAAACCCCTGTTAAGAATACATAATTATTTTAACTAAACAATGGCATTATCGTTAAGGAGTTATGCTATTTTCATGGAGAAATTATACAATTATAAATTTTACTATTTTCTTTTATTGTGACGAGCTAAAATTATAATTTTTTGGTTTTAAAAAAAATAATTTAGAAAAAAAGTTTTTTTATATTTTTTTTCTCTTTATACTTGATATTTTTATCATTTTATATTTTATTTATTTATCACTATTTTTCATACCTTTATTTTTTATAATATTTTTTTAGTTTTTCCTCTTTTTTTTACACTTTCTTTAAAAAAACATTATTTTTTATTTTTTATACTTTGAATATTTATTAATATATCTTTAACCTATTTATACCATTCTTTTTTTTATTATCTTTATTCTTTTGTATTTTTTTAAATTTTTTTCACTACACTTTTTTTAAAAAAACTTATTATACAAATACTAAGAAAATGATGTTTTATTATAGCAATTGCAACCTTGTTTTATTTTTTTGCTATATTAAAAATTAACTTGAGATCTTTTATGTTTTTATTATTGAATATGATCTTTGTTATATTTTATTATATATAAGTATATATTTATTTATTCACGGTTATATTTTTAATCAATGTTAAAAAATTTATTAATAACACTTATATATTAATTTTTTTGCGTTAAAAAAAATTATTTTACCTATAGTGAGAAGAGTTCAATAAACGTGTTAACATATTATTTTTTGTATTTATTGGCTCAAATGATTCCTGATATATTTAATTAAATGAATGCATATGTCTTTTTATTTATAATTAAAATTTAAAAAATATTTAAAAAGCTTACACGTTTTTTTTAGTTGCTAAAAAATATTATTTAACCCACAACAAAACATAGAATAAATAATTAGTTTTAACTAAACAATGGCATATTTGTTAAGAAGTTATGCTATCTTCCTAGACTTTTCAATGTAAAAAATCTTAGAGTATAATGTACAAAGAATTTATTAAATTTATGATGATGGGGAAGTTTTTTTGAAAAAATAAATATTTTATTTATTTATTTTTAGAATTGTTTTCTATTTTTTCTATTAAGCATCAATATAGTTTTCAGTTTATTATATACAAAGGACTATAAAATTCTTTTGGTAAATGCAACTTTGATGAATAAAAATTAAATATTTTAGATATTTACTGATAATTATAATGTTTTTGATTTTTAAGGAATTTAACTTGTGACAAACTTTATTATCCTTTAGAATATGTCAGTTAATATTAGAGATATATAAGTTGATATCAAAACTTAACAATTTCTAATAGTTAATGTTTTCCAATGGAATAACTATGTCTGGAATAAGACACAAAATATAATATGACCATGCAATATATGATTAAGAGTTTTTTCTTAAAAAAAGAAACTTTCAAGAACTAGTGATAGAAAATATAAAGAGACAAGTTATATAATTAACTTAAAAATTAGCACAAGTGAAAATCTTGAAAGATATTATGAATCTTTGGCCAACTTTGAGAACTGGTTTTGAAGGTGGGAGTAAAGAAAATAAACTTTTAATCAAGATGAGTATCATATATATTTATTTTGAAGGTGGGAGTAAAGAAAATAAACTCTTAATCAAGATGAGTGTGTTTCTTATAAGATTTTCTAAATTCGTAGAACCTTATAAACAAAGAAGTTTATAGATTAGTTACAAAAGTAGATAAAAATGTTTTTTTAGTATGAAAAGGTTTTAGAGAGGGTGAAGGTGAAGTTGGTAGCCATTAAATTCATGCTGGAGGAACTTTTTTGGAAAAATAAATATTTTTTTAATTATTTTTATTTTTTATTTTTTTGTTTATGATTTTTTTATTTTATATTATTATAGTTTTTCTATTTGAAGAGAATAGTTTTTTATTTAGTATTATTAGCATTTTAAATTTTTGAAGAGAATAGTTTTTTATTTAGTATTACTAGCATTTTAAATTTTTTTTCTATATAAAGGGTTGTAATAAAGTTTTGATAAGTAAGACTACAATTAATAAAAATTAAGTATTTTGGGTGTCTCTCCATAGTTAGAGTGTTGTATTTAAGGGTTTTGACTTGTAATAAACTCTATTATATCTTGCTCTCGATTGCTTTAGAAAAACTAAACTTAACCTAACTAGAAACAAAAATGAAAATAATTAAGAAAATAAAAAATAAGCATCTTATGAACTTAATTTAAACATGGAAATGACGTAAGCTAGTTACTCTAAACTGCTTTTTAAAAGGAAGAGGGCATGTAAAATGTTTCAATAAAATTTTATTTTGATTAAAAAACTGAATCGAAAGTTATGGTTATTTTTTATATAAAAAAAATTGATTAACACATTCGAACTTGTTCTTTGTGATCCATAAATCTATCTAATGTAGCATTTGTAGTTGTATTTTGAAAAAAATTGGTTTGAAAAGAACACTTTTAGTTGTTATAGTTTGATTAAAATATATGTTTATTTAAAATTGTTGTTAATAATAAAATAACCAAAATAAACATGTAATAATTCCATAACTTCAACTTATATAAGAAAATATGTAGTTATTAATACATAAGAAATATAGCAAAATAACATTAAAGTCTTAGTTTTTTTAAAGAAAATATTAATAATAAATGTACCAATTGCAAAGTTGGTCAAATTATAAATATAAGCATCATTATTATTTATACATGTCCTGAAATATAAACTAATTTTATTATTTTATTAAACTAGTTGTAATCTTATCAGGTACATCATCCATTCAAGATTATTAATGGTTTGCATGATTTTGTAAATGTGATATGACATTGGTTAAAATCTAATTAGAAAAAAAAATATGGATGTTGTCAAATTCTGCAAATGTATTATCATCTTAAGTCTTTATTTTAATGTAATTATGTAGAGCCATTAATATAATTATAACTTGAACTTGTGTTTTACAAAGATAAGTGAGCATATTTTGCAAAAAGTTTTATCTTTTTTTGCACACTTTAAAAGTATATTCAATTACATTATATATCACGATTAAATGCTTCTTCTCGACTTCTTTTGTTTTCTCCACATTCAAAATATGACATATAATATATTTTACCTTTATACTAATTTAAAAATCCATAATCATTTGGATATTAAACATCTACCAAATAATATTTTTCTATGAAAATAAATAATAAATTTATAAGTTATTAGACAAAAAAAAGGTTATTTAGAAAAATAGTAATAATAACATGACATTTTCTTATCAAATTACCTTCAAGTGGTTTTAAAAATTTTATCTATAGATTGTCAATGTCTCTAGAAAAATATATAATGTGCACTATCTTTCCATCATTCCTGAATAAAGTTAAATTGCATGTCAATACTATATGCAGTCATTATGTTTTAAGTTGATGTACTTTTTCTATTGATAAATGAAATTTAATTACTCTTATGTAGTTTTACATCAAATGTAAAAAAGACAAGTTTATAAATTATTGAACAAAATTATCCAAATAATTTATATTTAGTATTACTAATACAAAAGTATATTAATATAACCTAGAAAATAGGCATATATCTTGAAGTTATCTCAATTTTCTATGGAGTGTCTTTAAATTCAGTTCTTTTGGTTTTACAATATCAATTAAGAGTAAAGACATTATTTTAATCACTTCATTAAAATATTTACTAATATTTTTGCTCAATTGTTGAAATCTTTCTTGAACTTTTCTATTTAAAATATCTAATGCTAGTGTATAAAGAAACATGACTACCTTTTTAATAATACTCATTATTCTTGAAGTTTTTTACCCATATTTTAATTCTAAATCAAAGCACAAACTTTGAAATATTGCTACATCCATCTTAAATATATTGAGATATTGTTTCCAATATCTTTTTAAGATTTCATTCAACCATCTCGTACCTATTTCATATGAAATCATACAAGATTTTTTATGCACATAATTAAGATAAATACATAGAGATAGCTGTAATTAGCATAATGCTAGTGTATAATAATCAAGATCTCACTTTCAAAACAATTCATAATCCTCGTCACTATCATCGTCTCTATCATTATCATCACCATTATCTGTATCCCAATCACCACCACCAATGCTATAATTACCATCATTATAATTAATATAATGAACTATATGATTCATTACATCATCATAATCTTCCTCAAAATTATCTTTGAATAAAGCATTAAACCATTTAGTTTCCATACAATGAGAAATGAAAAAATCATTTATCAAAGGTATTGTTTCATTTTTAAAATAAAAGGCTTAACATTTAAATTAGGTAATAATTTTATTACGAAGGACTCATTTTTTACTAATATATTAGTCTAGATAGTGTATTTTATATTTTTATATTTATGAACTAATGAATTAAATATATATATATTTTAGTAGTACTCATCAAGTCCAATAAGTTAACAACTTTTAAAACTAAGCTAACCTATTTGATTTGTCTTGCTTGAACCTATATGCTAGTATTCATATACATGTAAAAGCTCTTAAGCCCTATTCTTAGCTAAGAACCACAAAAATTAGTAATAGTAAAGGAGGAAGTTCTCAAATTCCTATACATCTTTTAAAGTTAGAATATAAACAACATGAAAATAATACTAACATTTATTATTTAAATAATCCAATTACATTATCATAATACTATAAATATTCATCAATCATACTAAATTACGATACTATAATTAAAGTTTTAATTTAGTCATTGAATATTAACATCCATTACAAACATCCTAAATAACTTAATTATAACTAAAGAGTAAAAAATCTATCATCTCGATTCTAATGCCTTAAGCTTCACTCATATATATATGTAGTCATTTTAGCTTGAAATCATGATCTTTACTCTCTTACTCCTTAAACAAAAGAGCTCTAAAGAAAATGAATGAAAGTTATCACATATGGTAATTCCATATATAGAATGAAGGTCTTTTATTATTTCTTTAATGCCATACCCTTTCTTATCTCTACAATAATTCTTGCTCTTTATAACATCTATTAGTCAATTCAAAAGTGACAATAATATAGTTTCAATTCTAGAACCTTTTATACCTTTTTGTCCACTTTGTTATCTAGAACCTTCTTTATGTTTCCTTTTACCATATACTTTAGAATAACAATCAATCAACAATACTGTTTACCATAGGTAAGGTGTATTAAAGGTGATATGTCTTTTCCTTGCACAACTAGTCATTTTGCCTACATTATTATAAATCATTAGGTTTCCTTGTGATTATGATATTAGGTGACAACTCCTTTAAAAATCATAATTTTATGATTAAATCTCAAACCTTTCAATCCAAGAGGCAGTTCATCCATTCGATGTCATGTACACCATGATAAGATGACGACTTCACTGAGAACTTGTCTGGTTGAACTAAGCTTTGTTGATTATTTGTTTAATTATTTGTTGTCTTGTTTATTTTATTGGTTTGTGTAATTTAATTTTACCATAATTCTTTTTTACATATTGCTCATATATAAGTACATCGAATATGGATTCATGCTTTCATGTATTTAAAATTCTGAGAGTATAAACCCTATTATAGTTTAGGTGGGGGAGTATTGGTCTACTTTATGATTTTTAATTGGGGTTCAGATTCGTGAAACATCCAATTATGAGTTGACCATTTGCTTGATAATAGTGGTCAAACTATGCCCCAACTATTCCTTGTAAACCCATATATTATGTTCATAAGAGGTGGTCATTAGGAAGATCATAGACTTTTTTTTATAGTAGTAAGTCTACCTTTTATGTAACGACAAGAACCCACCCTTAGGAAAACTTGGTAAAAAAAAAAAACTGAAACACTACTAGATTTTTTTTGAGCTAATTCCATGACCTTTTCTTAATACAAGCAAAAATATGAGATGATGTAACTAGTTAGGGGGAATTGCCCAATAACCAAGGCTGAAAAATTATCGCATAAAAGAACCACTTGTTTTTTTTAAGAGGCTCAGACCCATCTTTTTATTGTACTTTCCAATGTGTATAAAATTTAATTAAAATGAGGACTTGAAAAAGATATCTTCATATTCATTAGATTACGGGTTCTGCTTGTATTCAATAGATTAAGTCATGGATTAGCTATTTAAACAAGTTAATCCATATTTGATGTATATGTACACACTTTTGCATCCATATAAGCATATGTGCATTTATGCTTTGGGGTTAAATGTCATGTGGTCATAGCCAGGTTGAAATATAGGTCACTACAAAGTTCAAATTCATAAAATCTACAACACTGAACTTCAACAAATAAATATGGAAGATGAGGAATATGCCCATCATGATGCTCACTTTTAAAAGGAGTCAGACTCCTTAAAAATCAATATGGCCCGTATCTCTAGCCTACTCGAGCAAACGCTCAAGAACATATCTAGTGAAGGTCCATTTAATTAGCATGTGACCTTTGCCTAATTTAATAAATCCTACAAGATAAAATACTTCAAAGATGTTAACTATGATAAGATAGTAATGTCAAAAGCAAGAGTAAAAGCTATTAAAGATGTTGACTTGTATGATCTTATCTAAGCCATCAAGATATGTCTAGTTTTGAATATCGTTATACCAAAAAATTTACTTGTATCTAAGTTCATAAAATAAACTGGAACTTAATGCCTTGCCACTCATCTCAAATCTTATTGTCATAAGATGACTGAAATTATGCATGATGAAAAGTTGTCAATGCACTTTTTTTCTAAATAGCTTGAGTGAGGTTGCATTATATTGATACACGAGGCCGGATAACATGTAAATTCAGAGCTAGAAGTATCTTGCATATGCTTTCATTAAGCAATACAAGTTTAACATGGACATTGATTCAGACAGATTTAATCTATTAGTGTTGGAGAAAAGAAGCCACGAATCAGTCTGAAAATATGCTCAACGGTTAAAAGAAAAGGCTGCTTAAGTTAATCCACCCCTACTTGAAAAAGAAATAATCAACTATTTTCTAATACTTTTAAAAACCCTTATTTTGATATTTGATAGGTGCCTCAGCCCAGTAGTTCATTTATATAGTGAAAGTGGATAAGAGAGTTATAGTTATAAGAGCTAGTAAAATTACTACAGAAAGAAAAAAAAAAGACAATAAGGTTTATCAGTTGTGATCTAACCAAAACTAACAAAGGAAATAGTGGAACAATATGTGGATGCTAAGGCAACAGAACCCTATATCTAGTTATCAACATTTATGTTTGCCTCATCCCATCAAAATTAGTTAACAATTGGTTAAAACAATATACAACCTCATTGAAATCCACAACTGAACAAAAAGGCCTTACCATCTTTCTTTTCCTAAAAAACAATGTTTGAGATATTTGTCATTATTGGACAAATCATTTTAATGTTGTAAAAACCATTTCGACCTCTATACTCGAAATGGTATGAGCCTAACCAAACATTCGAATATTATGATAAACTAATGAGGTATAATACTGAAAATTATCATTCTTTTAGGGACAAACTTTTTCAACTTATTTAGGCTAAGTGGATTGTATTTAAAGGTTAGAAAATCTTCAAGAACAATGTGAAGGGATAAAAGAATCGACTATAAAAGCTTTAAGTGTTGAAGAAAAGAAGAGAAGCCAAATTCTTATAGCCAACATGTCTTTTTCATTTTAGCTTTGTAAACAAAGTCTTCAAGACCATGTTTTATTTTCAGATGTTTTCAAAACTCAATCGTATCTTTTAATAAGATTATACCTTTTCATAGTCTAACTTTTGCATTGAAATCAAGAAATATTTTATTATGAAAAAAGTAATGATATCTTTATTCATTATAGAAATGATCAAACCCCCAAGTGTGCCATGCAAGATGCTAAAAGACAATCTTTACCCTTATAAAACTCATAAAATCGACTTTTATAATTGATCTTGTAGCTCTATTCAAAACATTTTGACCAAATAAGTTTTGTAAAAAATCATTTTACCAAAATAATTCTAAAAAATTGATTTTGATTTTTTGTTTTAGAAATAATTTGATGTTTTCTCAAAACAATGTTTAGACACCTTTTTGTAAGGTGAAAAAAGTATTATTCAAGCAATTCTTTTTTGAGGTGACCAAATAATTTTGAACTAAAACATAAAAAATGAAAAATGCATAAAAGGTTTTACCATGTCTTTTGGGTCATATTTTAGTTATATGCATAATCACATGTAGTTCAATTTACTAGTTATCGATTTATAAAAATGTAAGTCTTTATGCAAAATTTTAAAACAATTACACTAAATAATGACAAAACTCATCGATTTTAACCACTTGTACTTCAAATGATAAAAGGTTATCTTTGTTATCCCTTTACATTTTAAAAAGATATCACTTATGGTCCTTATTTGAGCCTAAATATGTTTTTTATTGTGAAAACTCTGACTAGGATCATAACCCATAATAGAAGAAAAATAAAAATTTTAAAGATTAAGAGTTGATCATAAGGATCACACCTCATATTAGAGGGAAGTAAAAAATCAAAAATTAAAAACCGAGAAGATGCTATGAAAAATCCAAAGAGCTCAAAAAATCTAAATGTGGGGAGAGCATGCCCAAATAAAAAGAAAAAAAATGATTAAGTCAAGGTCAAAACAAAAATGCCCTACTTAAGCAATCAAAATAGGTGAACCAAAGAAAAGAAAGACACAATGATAATGATTCTAAGTTTTTAAAATCTTGAAACACTCTTTAAAACTATAAATCCTTTTCTTTCATAACCAAAATTCATAACCTCATTATGTGCCTTTAAAAATCCTTTTTAATCAAGCAAGTAAACTGAAGTGATAAATAGTGCTCTCAAAATAGAGAAGTTTCATAAAAATCATGACATTGCAAACAAAACTATTCTTGATTATTCATATTGATAAAATAAATGCTAAAAAGCAAGAACATTTATTTTCTCATTGATAAAATAAATGCTAAAAAGCAAGAATATTTATTTTCTCAACAAAACCTTGAGTTTTACTTGAACCTCTTGCTTTAAAATCTATAAAAAAACAGGTCACCTCATCATATATATTTGTCAAATCAAATAATTTTTTTCCTAAAAAAATATTAAAACCTTTTTAGAATTGTAAGAGAATTTAAACAAAATTATTTTAAGCTTACATTACATAAATTTCTATTTTTAAAATGAAAAAAAAATTCTATTTAAGCCATGGATAGCCCAACTGTGAGCTAATATTTCTTTTTTAACCATTACCCTATCAATTCTTAGCCATAAACACATATAAGGCTTAGGTAATGAGTCATGTTAACTATTGACCTGGGTCGATATGAGGGTAAGAATAGTTATTATCATAATTTTAAAACCCAACTCGAGGGTTAACTCGGAGTTAGGCTCATATCACAAGTAGGGTTGATTGTTAACTCGAGTCAATATAAAAATAAAATGGTTGTTATTATAATTTTAAAATCTAAATCGAGAGTTAACCCTGGGTGAAGCTCGGGTCATGGGTTTGGAGGGTTGACTTGGGTCAATGTATGAATAAAAATAATTATTATTATTGTTTTAAAACATGACTCAAGAATTACCCAGGTAGCAAGGCCCGAATTATGAGTTGAGAGGGCGGATTAACCTTTTTTTTAAAAAAAAAAAAAGAATCAAAGTAATCTTGTTTTGACCCAAATAATTTCAAAAAATAAGCTAACAAGTTTTTGACCCGTGTTTTATTTTAGGTTGATCGAGTCAATCATCGATCAGATTTTGGACCAAGTCAATCATTCTTTTATTTTTTTCTTAAACTTGAACCAATCTAGATCCTAGATTATCTAAGTTTTAGGTTAATTCATCGGGCCAGTCTAAGTTTTATAATGATAATTATTATAATATTATTAATCTTATCGTTCAATAAAAACTTAAATAATATCTAATTATTTTATAAAATATCTAAGTTTGGCAACAATGCATAATGCATAATAAAGGTAATATATATATATTTTTTATATATATTTTTATTTTATCCACCATAATTAAATACCATACAAAAATAATTATTTGATTTTGTATACTATTACCACCGGATACAATTCTATTTTTATCTCTTTTATCTTTTTTCTTGTTTCATTTACCTTCAGTGTCCTCATCCTTTTTTTGAAAAAAACTAAATCTAAGAATGGTAGCCAAACATTATTTTGAAGATAGATCCACCACTTATTGCTAAAAACTATCTAACTCTTATTATCCACCCACATCATATTAACTTCAACTTTAATTTGATACTGTGGATGTGTGATACACACCCTCCTTGGTTAGATACCTAACTCTTATTTCTGCAACCAAAGCAACAAATATCACCATGATCCAATCCTACTGACATTTTTATTTTTTAGAAGATTTCTACTTCTAACTTCTCCTAGAAAAAGCATAAAGCCCTCGTAAATATAGTTCTATAACCCTGCTTAGCTCTCGGGGCATGAGAATCAATAATTTATATTATTTTTATTTAAAATAATATTATTTTAGAAGAAATAAATAATATTATTTTAAAATAAATTAAAAAAATGGGCCACAACAAGCAAGTAAACTGACAGGCCAGGCGAAGTTTCAAATCTTCCCCATAACTGGCCCGCCCCGACGCAACACAGCCAACTGCCGCCAAGAACGACACCCGCCGGATAAGTGCGAATCAGTGATCAGTTCATACTAGTCAAAGCCCATAGTTTGACTATATTAAAATAAGAAGCAGACGCCTGCTGCTGTCTTTCTATGACAGCATTACTTTTTTCTTTTTTTTATCTGTCTGACTATTGGACACCATTAAAAACAGCACACCAAACTTAATGTCTAAGAATCACCATATGGTCCCTTTAGTTTTCACGTTTATCAATTCAAATACTCAATCAACTACTCTATCTTAAATAAAAGTCAATTTGACATCTTTCATGTGACCTTCATTTAGCTTTTAATTTAAATTTTTTTTACCTTAACAATAAATAAATCCTTATACCCTTTTATTGTTCCATAAAATTATTTATTTCTCATTGAGTTTTAAGTAAATCATCTATTTTTGAAATTATATATTAATAAAAAATTATTTTTTTATGTTAATAATACGGAGTTGCTTGTCAACCATGCTAGATCTCCAATGGTTTTTGGCTACCATTTAACTAGTGATAAAGTTGGATAAAGAGGGTTAAATCACCTTTGATTGAAAAAAAGGATCAAAATGATTTAAATAAAAATATAGAATTTGATTTGATAAAGGTAAAAAGTGATTTTGTTGGAAAGTGAATTCCTGAAAAATAAATTATTTTTTTAATATTTGATAGTGTCATGGAAAATAAGTTGAAAAATATTTTCTAATATTTGGTTATATTATGAAAAATAGGTTAAAAAATAATTTATTAATATTTTTTTTCAAGCTTATTTAAATAATGAGTAACAAATTTTATAAATAAAAAAATTAAACGAGAATGAAATTGAATAAAAAATTAATTTTATAAATTTTATCAAATAAAAAAAATTAAAATTAAAATAATAGAGATCAAATCTAACAAATGAAAAAAATTGAAAGATAATGAAATTAAAATAATAGTAATTATAATTTCATAAATTATTTCAAGTAAAATAAATAATACTCAAAAGAATGAAACACAAATTTGATAGGTATAACATTTTAATTAAAAAATAATAAGAAAAAAAAATAAACAACAATCATAAAAATAAGGATCAAAATTAATATAAAAATCAAATTAAATCATATTTGAAGGAGTGAAATTAAAGAAAAAAAGGTTCAAAATAAAATATATAGCAATCAAAATTTTGAGGATCAAATTTATTATAATCAATAAATAATATAATATTTTTAAATTTTTAATAACTTCTAGAAAGTGTTTTTAGTTAAAAAAAAAAAAAAGCACTTTCCTAGACATCAAGTTATTTTTATAAATTAAAAAGTGTTTTTTATTAACTAATTTTTCTAATAATAAATAAATACAGTAAAATTTTAAAAATCAATTTCCGCCAAACAAATGAGGCCTCAATTAGCTTTGATTTAAAAAAAAGGATCAAAATGATTTAAATTAAAGTACAGAATTTGATTTGATAAAAGTGAAAAGAAGGAGGATCACATGTGATTGTTTAACAGCATTATAGAATTCTCATTAATGGTTTAGGCGGGATGGCTCTGTCGGGTGGACTTTTACACCGTCTAGCTCCCCCCCCCCCCCCCCCCCCCCGGGAAAATCCACTTATTTTATTTATCTGGTATAGCAGTTGTAAAGCTTCAATCTTTGATTTGGGTTTTTGCTATTTTTGGATTCACAATTTGTGTTAGTGTTGATTGATCACTAGACAATAGCCATGGGGGGGACTTGTTCAAAGAAATCCAGTGCCAGTAACAAAAAATCCAATCCATATGCAAAGTCTAAGGGGAATGGTGTTGATTCTTATTGCAACAAGCCACATATTTCAAGTACTCAACAATTGAAGGAAAGAATAGAGAAAAAGAAATTGCAAGAGGCAAATATAAAGCAGCGGACAAAGGAGTCATTTTTATATGCTAAAAATGATGTTGGAGACGAGTTTTATGATGGGATTCCTAGATATCCATCATCATCAATAAAATCAAGATCAATTCGCAGACAAGCAGCTGTTGCCAAGGTAAAGTTTACAATTTTTTTGGTTTGGTCAACTAAAGTTTTCATATTTTTTTTCTTGCAAGAGTAGCTAGTTTGGGCTATTTTTCAAGACTAGTTCTTTTATGTTTTGTTGGTAAATAAGGTAAGCTTGTTGATGATTTAAAAGTGTCGGATGGTGTAGATGGAAAGTTTGATGTGGTGAAACTTGGATTGGAGTCAAACATAGAAAAAAGTAGTTTAAATTGAGTAAACAAGTAGCATCAGTCCTTAATCCCAGCTATCGAATCCTTAACCACCAAAATTGTCCATCCTTAAATCAATTTATTTTTCATCTAATTGTGAAAATTTTGGCGAGGCGAATGGATATCAAGTATATGGCATGCTAGAGTAAGTAGGAATAGTCTCCTATATACGATGTTGGATTGGAGGAAAGTTCTTGTTTTCTGAACAAACCAGACCAGAAGCATGATGAGATTGCATTAGTGATTTTAACTGGAATATTTACGAAAGCTTATATGTGTAATCAGCATTGTTGGATGGCTGACGACCCAGATGAATAATCTAGGCTATAACCTACTACAATTCTGCAGTGGCCTGCTAATTTGATATGCATTGAAAATATTTAAATGAAATGCTACAATCTGCAGGTTTCGGAGGTTAGTTCCCGTATAAGTAGAGCTGGCACTCTTGGACTAGGGAAAGCAGTGGAGGTCCTGGACACACTAGGGAGTAGCATGACAAATTTAAACCCTAACATTTTTGCTTCTAGTGCAGCAACCAAGGGCAATGAACTTGGAATTTTAGCTTTTGAGGTAGCAAACACGGTTGTCAAGGGTTCCAACCTTATGCAATCTCTTTCTATACGAAGTGTAAATTATTTGAAAAAAGAGGTGCTTCCTTCCGAAGGCGTGCAAAATCTGATATCAAAAGATATGGATGAACTTTTGAGGATCGTTGCAGCTGACAAGAGGTGAGTGCCTTACAAATTAGCATCATAATGCATCTATGGCCAAGCTCTCCTCCTATTTGTCTTTTTTCTGTAACAGTATCTTGAAGTCTTCATTTACTTGTTTTGCAGAGAAGAGCTGAAAATATTTTCAGGAGAGGTGGTTCGTTTTGGAAATCGATGTAAAGATTCTCAATGGCACAACTTGGACCGTTATTTTGAGAAGTAATACATATAGCACGGTACCTTGTTTGTCCATTATATTTACAATATACTTCTATAGCATTGATTTCTGATTGAAATTCTTTATTTGATTTCTAGAATTAGCAGAGTACAAACTCCTCGTAAGGAATTGCGGGAGGAGGCAGAATCCATAATAGAATTTTTAACGATTCTGGTTCAGTATACAGCTGTGAGTACAATATTCTTTCTTGCTATGATTTTGCGAACTTTAATTGGTCGATGGATGGCCTCTCTAGCACTTTAATATGGTTGTGCCCAAAAAAATATTCTTGACATTTAAGATATACATCCATGGAGCCTGCAGCTTTACGTTAATTTTTTTATTTATTTGCCTTCCTGATGTGATGATTTATGCTTTGCATAACTGGAGTATTGTGATAAGTTGTGTAAACTTTTGCTGTTACATCATGTGCTTTGGTTTCAAAGAATGATAACATAACTTGGGTTTGCAGGAGCTATACCATGAATTGCAAATTTTGGATAAAATGGAACAAGAATGTCAACAGAGGGAGGATGCTGCAGCTTCTGATCAGAAAGGTCATTGTTTAACTTCTATACGGTTATCTGAGAGCTGCTCTTGAATAAAAAATGCTGCCATTCGTGCTTCATAAAAAGAGTGTGATGTGACTGTGAATTACACTCTATGTTGAACCTATTGAACTGTGTATATGGCATCCTTTTAGTTACCAAACAGTATGCCGCTCCTTTTTCCAGAAACTAATGAGAAATGATGTTATTGACTGAACATATAACCTGTGATGCTGAAATTGACTGGCTCTGATCACAAAGTGAAAGAAACTAAAAGACATATAATGTAAATACATCTAGATGAGATGAAGAATGGATTTTTATAAATGATAGGATATGGTGCTTTATCTATGCTTTCTTCATCACAATATTGATAGACACACACAAAAAAAAAAAAAAAAAAGACACCACTTTCTTTATTTGTTAATCTGGGTACTGATTTTGACATTGCTGCAATGTTGTGAGTTGTGCTTATATGATGGTAACATTTAATTTTGTTTGTTGTATTTTACATATGACTAATCCTAAAGGTATACAGAGGCCATTTGTTATGTTGCAGTTACTAGAAATTGAGATATCCGTGTTAAATAGTTTTAGAATTCTGAAAGTCGAGGTGATTGACATGATTATAGTTGAGAATTCTGATAATGTATCAATTGCTAATTAATGTAGTAACCCGCACTCAGTGTCCTGGGGCACTTGTTAGTGAGGTACTAATTTAAGTTTGTGTCTTTGCTCTCTGAAATGCAGGAGAAAGCCCTGCAATGCTAAGGACAGAAATAAGAAACCAAAGAAAACGAATACAAAATGTAAAGAAGAAATCACTGTGGTCTAGAAGTTTGGAAGAGGTAGCATTACTGATTGTTTTGCTTCTTTCTGTTGCTACATGATTTAAATTATGATTTTTTATTTATGGCAACAAATATCATTGATTATCTACCTAGGTTGTTGATAGAGTAAATAGAATCTCAATAATTGGAATACTTCTTGTAGTGACCTAATTATCTTATGCAGGTTATGGAGAAGTTTGTAGATATTGTCCATTTCTTAATCCTCGAGATAGGAAATGCATATGGAAGCGTCGGTATGTGTTTGGACATGGTCTTGAGCATGTCTTATTTATGCTCTCCAAGTGCATGTTTTACTTTCATTTTCTTCAAAATATGTAATTTTCATGTTCGAAAATTGCTAGTTCTGGTGTTATCAAGTCGCAAAGAAATTATTTGAAGTGTATGCTTCTGCAGTTTTCCATATCAATGTCAACTTTCTCTGTGATTTCATCACAGAAGTCAATCTAATTTTCCTTGTGATTTCTGTTTTGAATATGAATGATCAATTTATATTTTTTTTGAATCAAAATTAATCTTTTATCATTGAAAAATTTCTTATGGATGCATGTGTATATTCAGTGTAATAAGTTTTCACCATTAACCAATGAACATGTACTACCATTTGGTATCATTTCTTTTTTTCAATACTTGAAACCATTTTGAATAAGAAAAAAGAACATTATACGTGGAGTTCAAACTCGGCAATGGAAAGTAGAAAAGTTTTTCTTGCAACTACTGGCCCATAGATTTTCCTTGGGATTTATGCTTCTGCATATTTGACTTTCCATCCTTTATTCGAAGAAGTTCTTGCATAAATTGATTTCATTTATTATAATATTATACTGCAGATGATTCCATACAAGATAAAGAATCCTGGAGCAATCCTGCAAGATTGGGACCTGCTGGTCTTTCTTTACATTATGCAAATGTAGTTATGCAAATTGATAACCTTGTAAGTGCCATCTATGTTCTGTTAAATCTCATTTTGTCTATCCACTATTCTTCAAAGTTCGTAATTAGTAGTCTTACAATTTGTAATCAAGATTGGTTGCTATGTGACATTATTTCATATATCTGATGGACTGTTAATATAGCAAGAACAGTCTTACTCTTAAAGGAAAGCGAAAGAGAATCAGAAGGGTTGTGGGAAGAAAAATCTAGAATGAGTTGAACTATTTTTCCATAATTTCTGCACCCATAAGCATGGACAAGCTATCTTATTTTCCATATGTACTATACTACATGCATAAAATGACTCTGATGGAGTCCCTTACATACTGCGCTAGATTTCAAAGTTTTCATCGTGTAAAATTGTATGTTTCGCCCTCAATTCACCAAACTGCAACCAATATTACTTCTGGATGCGTGTACATGCACCACCTTGCATTCATGTATCATGTAGTTACCATGTGAATGAAAAGAGTTACTAACAACTTCACAACAGAACCTTAGAAATGAAAATGGATATGGTGTGTGTCTCTGTGTGTGCACCATTGCATGAGTGGTTGTTTATGTTAGAATTCTGACCTAGCCAGTGCATACTTGAAGAAAAGATGATTACCTGGTTTGTGGCCTTTTGAATAGGACCACGAACTGCTAAATTGGGGTCTTAAGAGGGCTAGTCTCGATTCAGTTACAATGCATTGACTTCAAACATTTGAACACTGAGCTGATCTATTTTGCACTGCAAATAAAACGAATAGCCCTCATGTTTCATAAATTTCTAGCTCATTTTCGATCCACAGACAGCTTCAAGGGCCACAACCCTGTTAAATGTAAGGCACACCCTCATGTTTTGCACTGAACCAGACTAAATTGACTGCTTACAGTGCCCCTGCTAAGCTGAATGACTTGGAACATGATTTGAAGATTTCACACCCTCATTTCCTACTGGTTATCATCTTTGCTTGTTGCTTAGTTTCCCTACCTTAAATGCACATTTTTAGTTCACCTGCGTTAAAAAAATTGAGCTCCCTGCTTTCTTACGATCTCTCCATTCATGCATGTACTTGTGTTCTTTGAATCTTGCTTCAAGGCCTTTCTAATTATAGATTCATAGGTGGCACGATCAAGCTCCATACCTTCAAATAGTAAGGATGCATTGTACCAGAACTTGCTGCCTGGTGTAAAATCTGCTCTGCGTTCTAAATTGCTATCTTTTCATGTCAAAGATGAGGTATTACTTTTCCCCTTGGTTTTTGTTTTCCTAGTCATGCAGATGCTCTAGTTGTGATTTGCCTCTCCAGCTTACCATTACGGAAATTAAAGATGAGATGGAGAAGACATTGCAGTGGCTGGTTCCAATGTCCATTAATACAGCCAAGTATGCAATGCCATTATTTTCCCTCCCTAAAAACAGAAAATTTCTCCTGCTTTATATCCTTAATCTTGCTTTGTGTCCCGCTGCCTAATCATTTTCATCGTTTCGCTTTGCATTTTAACTGATCTAAAACAGAGCCCATCACGGTTTTGGTTGGGTAGGAGAGTGGGCAAGTATCGGGTGAGTCCTTAGGTTTCTACCAAATGTTTCTCAGTTTTTCCAATTTATTTTGTTAATACGAGTAAGCAGAATGGCCAGAGTGAACTAAGATATGATCGTTTTGCATACAGGTCTGAGCCCAATAGAAAGTCTGCTGCTGCGGCAGCTGACATAATCCGGATTGAAACGCTCCACCACGCAGACAAGGAGAAAACAGAAGCTTATATTCTTGAACAGGTATTGTGGCTTCACCATCTTGTCAGCAAAACCAAGAGTGTTTCTGGTGGTGGTAGCACACTGGGTCAGAAGTCGAATCAGAAGCAAAAACAAGAGTTGCCCAATGCACCCGAGTTGCCAGACACAATTGTAATTTCAGATGCGCCATCGCTAATTACCAATGACGAAACAATTTTGCTGGAAGCTAGTGAAAAAGAACAGATACTAGAAAACAGGAAGAGCCAGGACTACCACGCGGTGGGTACCCAGTTGAGAGATGATGATAGGCCGAGTAAGAGCAACAGTCATTCCCCTCCAAGGGAAAATGAAGACTCAGCAACTGTAAAAAGTGTTCCTTCTTTTCTTCCCATCACTGATGTTGGTATTGACGAGGGGAACGAATCAGATACCATTGACAGTGTTAATGTGCTCAAAAACTAAGGAAAGCATGGACCTGTTACTGCGAAGTAGCTGTTCCGTGCAACCTCAGTTTCAGTGAAAAGCATCAAAACACCAGGAAACTAGTGCAACCTTCTTTCCAAACAGACCCTGAAAACTTAAAAATCATTCTGCAGTTCCGTCATCGGTGTTGGGGTTCACGAGAAACCATTGAATGTAAATAGTAAAGTTGATATGCTTAGATAACTGATAGAACGATATACATTATATGCAAGTGACAAGAAATTTAAGTAATATGCAGACAGAAAAGGCCTTCATGTATCAACTGCGTTAGTTGTAATTAAAGTTGGCATAGGTTTGGGGCCAGAAAGGAGAGTGTCTGTGCATCATCAATTTTTTCAACCACGATTTTGCTACAATATCAATCCCAAAATCTAGGATAAGCAACCATATGTTGTAAATTATAATATATAGTGCAAATTTATGACATAATACACCCATCCCTGACATTAAACAAAATTTTCTCCCAAGTAGTCTGGTAACAAAAAGGATGACCAAGTTGCTTAAAGCAGTTTCATTCTCAAAATCCATCTGAGATATGGCCAAGGTTGGGTATTTTCCAGTTTAAGTGCTGGGTGATTTCTACACCCCTACAGCAGCCCGCATCCCTGCATGATCCATCATATTGGTCTATATCGTTTCTGAAACATTTGTGGAGAAGTTTTGCACTCGACCATCTGTTGAATGACCTTTGGTGACTGTTGTAACAATCGTTCCTGCTCAGATGGTTTCTTAAGCAGTTCTAGTTCATCTAAATATTCATACAACGTTTGACACCAATAAAAGGTTAAGGTAACAATCATTCATTGATATAGTTCATAACTTGTGAAAAATGCCTAACGTTAAATGTACACTTGTGATGGTGAACGGATGACAATGATGACATATAAAAGAAAAATCAGTACCAAGTAAATTTAAGAAAGGTATAATTTAGCAAAAGCTAGACATATAGCATCCCCATCATACCAATATGACAGATTTGATTGCCAAGTATGGTGCCAAAAAAAAAGAAGAATATTGGGGGTGCATTGCAGAGCCAAGAATTTAGTTTTAGGCTTTAAAGAGGGTGAGTGTACTTCCAATATAAGGGAAGTTTAAGTAAGAGGTTTGAGAAAGAAAATTTGAAGATGATGGAATATGTTACCAAAGCCAACACTTTTATTAAATAGCATACACCATGAAAGGATATTCTCTTCTCCATCCCTTCTCATTCGCTAAATCAATGCGTTTTTGTAACCTTGCCAGCTCTTTCTCAATCCACTGCAGAAAAATGTTTCCCATTAATAACTTATGAAATGATAAATTTTTATAGCAAGCAATATGAAAGCTTGTTTAACTTTTTTCAGTAGGCAAAGGGTAAGAAAAACCTTATTAAGAGGTATAGCATCAAGTCTGAATACATACATGTTTTGTTATATCCACATGCAGCTCTGTTGCCTTCTGTTCAAGCTCGACCTGTCAAGAAAGATATCCCCATCAATTATTGCCGTAACCTATTGCTTTACCCATATTAAGGGGAAAAAAAAGGACAATTAAGTTGGAAAATTGTTTGACCTATTGTAAATATTCCGTTACCATACAACCAGAAATATAACAGAAAACAGCTTCCATTTCCTAGTTAAACAGTTCCTCAAAGGATATAACCCTACATTTTCAAAAACAGGTATAAAGTTGAATTCCCCTTCTTTAATTATAGGTTTCAAGTGATTTTTCTTATCTACGAAAGCAGTAACTTGAACTCTGATAATGATGATTACTCTGACGTCCTTAATATTCAAGTCTTACAATTTCTTGAGATAATCAAAATATATTTGAAATAGTAGAAAGCTAAGGAAAAAGCAACATGATTGAGCGTTCAGAAATGTTGCACCTCAAGAGAAAAAGAAAAGCTAATCTTTGAAAATCTTACAACAGTAGGTTTTGGATGTAACCCTTCCTCCACATTTTGTCTCAAATCCTCAATTTCATCCTGCGAATGACACATTGGACAAGAATGTGCCTAATACATCAATAAACAGTTCAACCACTATGTGAAGATAATTCATGCAAAAACCTATTATGCTATAAGTAATGGGAAATGGTAACTTAATTGAGAGATACTGTCATCAGAACTGGCATTTCTCAGAATTGCTTAGCAAGAGAAAAGAACAACAATGTTGCAAAGGGATAGGTAAATAGAATACAAATAAAAATGATAAGAAAAAAATGGTAGACTAGTGAATTATCCATTTCCCATGATAAGCACGGAAGACTTGGATAATTATTGACAATACTGTTTCATTTAGATGAAACCTTCAAAACCTATATTTACTCGCAGAATAAAACATATCATTATTTCTATATGAAAGCTTCGATAGCAGTTACCTCAGATAAGTCCAAATCTGAAAGCATTGAAAAGCAAACATCTATTGGCATGCTGGAAACTCTAAAAAGAATTTCACTCTTATTCTCTCCAATTACTGAGGATTGCTTTATACCTGAGATAAAAACAAAAAATAAAATAAGGAAATGTGACTAACCTCTGAATAAAACATATGTTTAGGCGCTGGTAAAATAAGGAAATACCTGTTACTTGTGAGAGCTGGTAAGAATTTCTAGCACTGGGGTCTCTGGAGTCATTTTTTACTTTCACAAAGCTTCCCACTATCTTACCTTCAAAACTTTCAGGCTCCTTCGACAGTTCCTCCACTAAGCTTTTCCTCAAGTAGACAAGTTTGATATTCTCAGTAACTATAGCTGCAAAACCACTGTCATGGAGTCTAGGAACTGCTTCTATTTCTTCAGACTTCGTTCGAGAACCCATTGAGTTCCGTTTCTTGAATTTTACAGTGGATTTTTCACTTTTTTCTTGCAAACTTATTTCGACTCTATCTATATTTTCATCATCCTCTGACTGTGAATCAATTAAGTTTGCAGTAAAATGGTATTCCAGAAGATTAAGTATGGCATTTTTATACATAGATTTCCTTCTAAAAATTGAATAGAGCTTTTCATCACAAATAACTTTCTTTTTCTTTACGGGATCAAGAAGTTCCTTTTCTTGAATGTATGCACAGATGATTGTATTAACTTCATATTGTGATAGCTCTTTTGTTGTATCTTTTCCAAGAAATGTGAGGAACTCAATAAGCTGTTTTGATCCCCATCCATCAAATTCAATTGGCTTTGACCCCTTCCTTTTTCCTCTTGTTTTGTAGGCTTCAGTAATTTCCAGATCACTATCATATATCACCAAGTCACCATCAGTTTTGCTCTTCCCAATTTTAGTTGACTTGAAGCTGCGTTTGGAATGCTTTCTCAGCCCAAGCTCTGCCAAAATGACATCATCCCATGTCAAGCCTTCTGCTTCCTTTATGATTTCCCAATATTCCAGGAACAGGCATTCATACGTATCTCGATCTGTCAAGTCTATTTCACCCTGCAAATTGATATACATACAAAACACAGCCACAGTGGAATAATCATCACCATAACTTTGTTTTCGCTTCCAAAAAAGAGTAGAGTTTATCAATAAATTGAATGAAAGCATAGATGCCCAACCGTTGAGAGTTCATAGATGAATCTAAGTTTCTATTTCAATCTGATTCATTGTTTAAATGGATAAAATCCTCTTCATTTGTTGAAAAACTTCAAGTCCTTTCCATTGGTATCCCTACTTTTCAACAATGACCTAGGAATCAGATTCTTGCTTATCTGCTAAAATGCAGATCCATGGTGCTTTAAAATCAGGAAAATTCAAGAAACATATCCCTGCAAGATACATAAGTCAACTTTCTTCCCTTCTTCATTCTTTAATTAAAATATATTATGTTTACCAAACGATTACCTAAAAGTGTTGGCAGACAAAATGACCTGTCTATGTATTCAATGTGATACGCTTATTGCATTTTCTTTCCAAGTGTTTGCAGAATTTGATAAAAAACCAAACTCTCCAGTCTGTCACAAGTCAACCCAAAACCTGCTATAATGTATTTACTGGGTTCTTCTGAAATGCTGTATGCAGACAAGAAATAGAACAGAATGCACATTTGCATGTTGCTATTAAAAAATGACATACAAGGTGATATGCTTACCCCATCAGCATCCACATCATCTTTATCTTCTACACAATGTGCATACTCTAAACATTCTTCACACAATCCTTTATTCCCTCTAACAGCTAAAAACTTAGCAGCACTGATGCAGCGACTGCATACAGCTTTAGGACAGCAGTAGCAATATAATTTGGTGGCTTTATGACATTTCGTACAAGAATGCTGAGCTGAAACATCAAAAAAATTTATATATGCTACATAAGTTTTCCTGTCATATTCTTTACAAAGAAAGTTGAGAAAAAGGAAACCTAATACATTAAGATATTTCAAAGTAGCATGGCATACTGTAACTACACTTGCTTAGAAATATTTGAATAGAAGACATAATTTCAAGTTAGATTATCATCACATATAACTTTTAGTGACTTACCACAAGTCCATTGCTGACCAGTTCCTGGAAAGGAACCACCCTTTTTCACACACTCTGTATGGTAAACCTTTAGACAGTCACTAGAAAGAGGACAAAAGTTAGAAAGGCAAAAATGACATAGACAATTTTAATTTAAGAGGTGCATGGAAGTAGCTGTCACACATACTGCAGAGGAAAGTCAAGAAATAAGTGCAGTTTCAATGCAAGATTACCACAATCAGATTATAGCCATCCCCATAAATTATTCACGGACACGGATTAGATCATGATTTATGGACAAGTGTACATAACAGCAAAGCATTCTGCAGTATGTACTCATTATAATAATATGTGGCAGGTTTTCTCAAGGATGACATCGTTAATTGAAAACCGCTCAACTATCTCAATGTATTAAACACCACCATGCTTCATAACAGTACATCATCCAAGTGACTAACTTTCCATTTAGGAACACCAGTATTTTCTTTCTTGTGCAGAGAGGCTCAACTTTCATAACTATTACTCCTACCAATGCTAGCAACACTCATGCTGTAAATAGATTGAGCCAAACAGAGAAATTCAACATGATAATAAGCATAAGGCAATGCAACATGATCACAACTTTCTTAGTCATCCATACCTTCAAATTTTAGGCATTCTCCATAGCTGAATCTATCTGACATTGAGTTCAGAAAAAACAAATTGTGCACAAATAAAAATTACAGGTACAACATTGCTTGTGACTGCATTTTCAGCGAGTTATAGATTTAAAAATGATCAATGATGATGATCATAATTGAATGCTAAACATAAACTATCAAAGAAAAAGATCACAAGATATTGTTTCTTAAACAATTAAATCCTAGTACTTTCTATTATTTTAATTTTTTACAAGTACAAGATTTTCATCCACTAACCCTATCTAAGCTTTAATTCAAAGGAAGTGCTCAAGAAAACACTTATGACATACAAAATGTCAACTTTTATTGAGCACAAAAATGAAACAAGATCATCAAATTCAATCAACAAGGACCTCTTTTTCCTAGTTTCCATCAACTTACCAATTAATACCAAAATCACGATTTCACAAGCTCCTAGGCCTATCAATACTGAAATCAAGAACTTCCATATTCAAAAGAAAAAATAGACTTTGGTTGGTAAGAAATTTTATTTCCCAAAGGCAAAGATACTGCCGATCTTGGCCTTTCCACGGACATTCAGTGGATGTGAAATTCAAAAATGAAAATCGCAGAAAACTCTAAATTCTTAAAAAAGGAATTGAAGAATCTGCCATGTTCAAGGTGACAATCTAACAATGTACATAATATAGTGCCTTGAAAATCATTAAAAATCAAGATATAACAAGGAAATGGATTGTTTCAACTTGGGAAAGCAAAAGCAAATATTACTACAATCCTTGTATGTTATATATGTTGTAGCAGCATACATGAGGCAAGCTCAGTCCACAGGACAGAAACTCACCAAGACAGAACTACCCTTTGACCCCCAAAAGACAGAAACTAGCACTCCAGTCTCCAGGCATGCAAAATATCTCAGTCATCAATAGCAAAACAAGAAAAAAGAAGAACCCAACAAGACAGTGACTTTGAACAGTAAAGATTGAACTTGAAAGTCAGAAAATAGAAGGAAAAAAAAAATCTTACTCAAAGTCACAGAGAATTAACTCTCCACCATCTTTGCAAACAAAACACCAGTCTTCACAGTCTCTTTCTTTAACTATCTCTTGCTTTTTGTCCTTCGTTACCTTCTTCATTGTACAGTTTTCACACAATGGTTGAAGAGCACTTACCCCTGCCTATATTTTCGCTCTCGAAGAACCCGAAAGGACACCTCCAAAAAAACATAAAAAAAGAAAGCAGAAACACTTGCACGATATTCGAGAAGCAAAAAGGCACCACAGTTCTTGAAACCACAATGGTAGTTGGTGGTTGTTTTTTAAGTTTTTTCTTATTTTGTAGCAATTATGACATAACAGGGATGATTCGAATTTATGTTTTTTTATATATATTTTTATTTTCAAAATATATAAATTTATTCTAAGATTATATTAAATATGGATTTATTTTATATCCCTTTTTTATTTATTTTGAAATACTAAAACAAAAAACAACTTAAACATACTTACTATACAGGCATTCTTGGCATACCCTTGTTTTTTTATATAGTTATTAATATTTGAACTTGTTCAATTGAAAGAATTTAATGAGCATAAAACGATTACGCCAAGATAGCCATCGCTTTTTATCAAGCAATTTTTTTATATACATTAATTAATAAACCACAATTTAGTGTCATGAGTTTTAGGTTATAAAATAATAAAAAATTACTTATTTGATATATAATAATTAAATACATTAAAACTATTAATATTAAAATTTGTTTTATTAAAAAACATTACCGAGCATAAAATATATAATATTTATAACTTTTCATCATGTAATTTTTTATATCTATATTAATTAGCAAATCACATAATACTATTAGAAATAAAATTAAAGAGAGATAAGAAGCGTTAGACCGCTACAAGACATTTTATTATTATTATTATTATTATTATTATTATTATTATTATTATTATTATTATTATTAATGATTAAGTTTAAGAAGGTATAATATTTTTTATTTTAAATAGATAGCTCCTTCTTATATTAAATATATTTTTTATTTTTTTTTTATTTTAAAACTCTTTATTTATACTATAAAAAATATAAAAATATAAAAAATTATTTCAATTGAATGAATTTTATTGTCTTCTCTAGCTCCGATCCTAATATAAAATGTAAAAATATAAATTCAAATTACAAGTGAAAAGGTTAAAGTAGTTCTATTAATTAATTTATTTTTTATTAAATAAAACAAGGTAATTGGTCATTGGTAACTCGAACTTAATTTTTTTTAAGATATTTGTTAAGAATTTGATGAGATTGTTTCATAAATCTATCATTTTTACTATTTTTGTTTTTTGGCTAGAATCTACTAGTTTTACGCTCTCTTTTTTTTTTAATTATTTTTATAGTGAGTTTTTTTTAATTAACTAGATATATTTTATTAGTTTGTTTTGATTATGTTTAAATTTTTTATGTTTTGTTTTTAGTAGAGCCACCAAAATTATTAATTTTTTTCTCACAATATATGTTTTGATTTTAGGTTGAACAATAAAAAAATAAAAAGAATTAATTTAAAAAAATATATATTAATAACTCACAGCCTAGTAAACCAACTCCAATATATAATGTTGAAGGTATGGTTAACCAGCTCCAATATGCTTTAGTTTACAAAGTACCTGCATTAATTAGTGAGCAGCCTCTTATTAGAATCAACATTACTCATTTAATTAGAGTTCTAAACAATCATCTTCAAATTTAGGAATATCATTTTAATCAACAAAATAAAATTTGAAAGGCATACATTAATTTGAGACCATAACAATTTTTGATGTCTGAATATGCACTGACTAGTGAAAAACATTCTTGTTGATTTAAGTCTTATTGGTTCAAAAGTTATCAATGGCTTGAATATTTTGAAAAAAATATTGTATTTTATTTTTCATGCTATTTATTTCCAAGTAAACCATCTGGAAAGTTAGGATAAAACATATTTATTGTTAAAAGATTTAATTGTTGGAAGAAAATTAATGATAGAGAATGTTGTGCTTTTTTTACTTATAAAAAAAATTTATCCAAATACACCTCACATCAGATTCAAAAAAAAAAATTTACATGTATTTGCTAGATCTGTTTACTCTTAATTCATCATAAGATTGGTAGTGCAAGATTTTGTTTAATTGTTGATGAAGCACGAGATGAATCCAGAAGAGAACAAATGACTCTTGTTATTAGGTTTGTTGATAGAAATGGATTTATATGAGAATGATTTTTGGATATAGTTCATGTTAAAAATACAACTGCTTCAACTCTTAAAGAAGAGATTTCTTTTGTTTTATCTTATTACAATCTTAATGTTCAAATATTAAGGGTCAGGGGTATTATAGTGTTAGTAATATGCATAGAGAGTGGAATGGTTCGCAACCTTTATTCATTAATGATTACCCTTATACATATTATATACATTGCTTAGCTCATCTATTACAATTGGCTCTTATTATTATAACTAGAGAAATATATGATGTTCACACTTTCTTTCAGAATTTGATTTTTAGTATTAATATTTTTAGTGCTTTTTATAAGCATAATGATGAATTACGGACTTTTCAAGTAGCTACAATTGAACATTTAGTTGATATTAGTGAAATTGAAAAGGATAAAGGAGTTTATCAAGTTGGTGGTTTACAATTATCTGAAGATAGCAAATAGAGTTTACATTTCAAATCATTTACAATTTGATTAAAATGAATAGGGCAACTTATTTGGTTCTTGAAAACATTGCTTTTAAATTGATCAACTTATTCTCAATGTGGTGGCGCATTTTTTTCATTTAAGTTGTTAACGTCATTTAATTTTGTATTCATGTTACATATAATGAAGAATGTTATGAGAATTATCGATGTGCTTTGTTAAGCCCTACAACAAAAATCTCAAGACATTTTAAATGCTATGCATTTGGTGACTACCAAAATACTTTAATTTATAAATTAAGAGATGATGGTTAGGAAACTTTATTAGAAGAAGTAATATCATTTTATAAGCATCAGGACATTAAAGTTCTCGATAAGGATGCTTATTGTTATGACTCAATTCTAGGTTATTCCTCGAAATGTTTTTTTTCAAAATAAAAATAAACAATTATAATAAAGGCTATCAACGTAGAGAAAGCAAGTCGGGGAATTAAGTTGCAATTTTGGAGAAAATTTAAGGCCTAATTATACCTTATTATTCCTAAAAATAAAAAAAATACAAATTTAAGGTCAAATTAAATGATAATTGGATAAATTTGCATAAAAATTAAATTCAAGGACATAATCAAATTTTTAATATGCCAATTTGATTTAATCACGGGCCAAATTAAATTTTAATTATATTTAAGAATTAATTTGAGTCCAATTGAAGGATTTAATTAAGTGCAAGAACTTAATTATATTTTAAATGGGTCAAAGTAAATTTATTTTTGGCTTAATTGGTGAAAAAAATAAGTTTCAGAGCCTAATTTGAGCTTAATTGAGAAGATTAAAATTTTAAGAGATCAAATTTAATTTTTTCCAAGTTAATGATTGAAATTAGGGGCTTACTTGCATTAAATAAAAAAGTTTAGGGTCAATTAGGGTTCAATTGAAAGCAATTGAAAGTGGGAGGACTGAAATGAACTTTGACAAAAAACAGAACTCATCATTGTTCATTATCTTCTTTTTTTTTTTTGAAAAAACTAGTTTGGTTACCTAATTAGTACTTAAAAGTGTATTCTCATTAAGGATTTATGTCATCATATTGCACCTAAAATATCATTAAATTCCCTAACAAAAGCATGTTTTATATTAGCAAGTCTAAAAATATAATATACCTTTAATTCATGGTAAATGTTCACCCTAAACGCAGGTCTATCACATAAATAAAAGGACTGATTGATGATTTTAAGGATTGAAATTGAAAGGATAAAAAGAAGGCCAAACTTAGCAAAGTGTTGCTGGTGCATTCCAAACTCGAATACCGTTCGGTAATTTGATCATATCTAGAGCTGTGGATATCAGATTTAGGTTTATTTTATATGGATGAAAAGGTAAGACATAGACCTACAACTTTTATGTGGACTCAAAGACTTCGTTCTGCCATTTTCAAGCTTAAATTTTAGCAACAACGAAGACGTCGGAAGCTGTCTTGCAGCTCAAACACTATTCGGTTTTTGGCTCATATCTTGAGTTCTAGAAGTCCAAATGAGCTCTGGTTTTTTTTGTTGGAAAGCTGAGACAATTGCCCACAACTTCTACAATTCAGTTGGCTATAATTATGATGTGAGCAATGATGTTTTGGCCAGCCCATAATATCAAAAAACCAGTAGTCATTAATGTAAAAAATCAGGCACCAAATCAATGGATGCCCACCAATTCTTCAATCAATCAATAGTTCTGAAACTTAGCCTATAAAAGGAGGCATTGTCCATGTATTTAGTCATATTAATTTTCAGATCAAAGTTATCTTTTTGCTTTCTCTCTACATCTTTATAATGTTCAAGTTTTCTTTCATGTTATAGTAATCTCTTGTTTATGCTCTTTCATTTCCTTTCCTATACTTAGTTAGCTTATATTATGTTTATGTTCTTATATTATTTATTTATGTTTTTCTCCTTCTTAATGTTTAGCTAAATTAATTATGTCAAGGTAAAAAGGTTTCTCTAATGGTGTTAGAATATGTATAATATAAACTCAACATGGGCTTTAAATGTTTATATCCAAGAAAGATTGTTATTAACATGTTTTATTTTTTTATCTTACTAATTCTTAATACCTTGCTTATTAAATGGTTAATTTAGATTTGTGTTGTATAATATTTGGTACATCAAATGCTTGATCCTTCACAGTCTTCGGCCGACATCGTTATTATGATAGGAACTTGATTTGTTGTTAACATAAACTAGCAACATGAATGCTTGATGATATTTATAAGTATGGTATTACTTAGATAAGATAATTAATATGATCATGTTAGTAATTTATAATGAGCTAATAACGAGAAATCATCCGATTAGAACCTTCTTTGTGTGTGGTTTCTAGTTGAGTAATAAAAAGAGTTTATATTATATTTATTTGAAATACCATTAGTGAATCCTATAACCTTGACATATGTTTTGTTATTGTTTAATCCTTACATCAATATCACATCCCAAAACTTTCTTCAACTCTTTTTCTATTATTATTCTCTTTAAATCTTTTTTTATTTGTAATTTATATAACTCACCTCCCCGTGGTTCGACCCCGGTCTTGCCGGGTTATTTTACTTTGACACTACTACACTTAGGATAAGACATTAACTTTTTGATCGTGTCATTACCTACTTTGTAATTATATTTAATGTATCTAATATCCACTAAATTTGATAAATCTTACACGAAAATGATCCTCTACACTTTCTCTACAACCCCATGTGACCTGTTTAGGCTAAATGACAATACATTAACATTGGTGACAGCCTAAAAAGGCTTACTCAGTCAGCCTTTGTCTGCAGATTTGACAATTCAGGATGCCTACTTTGAGCCAATGATTGGGATTATTCCCAACTGAATAAAGGGTTAAATTTTTTTCCTGGTATAGATAAGATTACCCTTTTCTATTGCCTATAAATAGAGGTGGATTTCACGGCCTAAGAGAGGAAAAAATTAGGCCCAAAATCAACTAAAAAACTAATTTTTTTTCCTATTTTTGCACATTTATTCTCTCTTTCTCTCTTTATCGTGTCTTTAGCCATTGAAGACCTCACAAAAGCCTTTCTCCTCCACCAACATATGGCTACTCAACCTCTTCATGAACCCAAAGCCTCACCAGTGATAGGGGCAACCATTGCGAGGTTCTCCTACAATTTTTCTTCTTTTGCTTCTTGTTATTTCTTTCTTTGCCATAGGAAACGACATCATCAATTTCTTTTCCTCCAGCTCCGCCTTGAGCAACCAACACCACCACATGTTTCTAAGACCATCGACCAACCACCACTGCGTCTGTAATAAATCACTATGAACGTCTCTCCCTCTTGCCTTTACAAAACATTTCTTCTTCCTGCTGTGATCAACACCAGCCATTATTCATTGCAACGACACCTCCTTAACCACTGTCCAGACTTCTTCATCGTCGTTGTAACCTTCTGCTCAAGGTAAGCTTCCACTATATCTGCCTTCTTTCCCCTTCCTTTGCTTCATCTTCATCTCCCTATAGTTCCACTGTTCATGCGTAAATAGTGGATCTGAATTATAATTCACATCCATAGTTTCCAGTGGACAAAATAATAATAAATAAATAAATCAAATTAAGTAAAAAATAAAAAAATCCTTTAAAAAATTTGTCATTTTCAAAAATATTTTTCTAACAATTTTTCATAATATTGGATTGTATATTTACATTATAAAATATAAATTCGGTATTAAAATACCTGATTTTTTCCAAAATATTCAAAAATAAAATTCAAAATAATTTCAAAAAAAATCTCAAAAACTTTTAAATCAATTTTCCTTTATATATATATATATTGTTTTGATGCATACAATTAAATCCTAAAATTTTTCTAAGCATATTTTTCATAAAAAAAAATTGCATTTTTTATTTTTTTAAAATCCAAAAATGGATATCATAACTAATTTATAATTATCCATTAGGATTTGCCTAATATGTCAAAAACCTTTTTTCATTTTTTTAGGGTCCACATGTAGACTTTAGTATTTATAGAGTGTAAAATTGCATGATAAAGTACACCCTCAAGTATTAAAGATACTAGGTGTAAATAAATACGATGTTAAAATTCAAACTTTAGAATAGTTAGTATTGAACCAAATAAAATAGAGACTTTCTCATGAAGAGAGATTTGCCTTGAACGTTAGAAAAAAACCAATGAATAGAAACTCGACTTAGAAAAAAAAGCCAATCAAACAACAATGCATCTTACATTAGGTTAGGTGTACTGAGGGTGATGCGTCTTCTCCTTGCACAACCAATCCCTTACTCAGACTCTTGCAGACTATAGGTTCTTAGTGGCCATAATACTTTATGACGACTTCTAAACATTAATAATAATTCTATGATTAAATCCAAAAAACCTTCTCAACACACCATACCTCATATAGAATACAAGACAAAAGCCTCCATCGTAGCCAGATGACATCGCGTCGTCACAGCGCTCACACTCAGTGACAGGATAGCTACTCCATTGGGAACACCTTGTCTAGTTGGACTAAGCTTTATTTGTTTGATTATTTGTCATTTGTTTTGGTCTGTTTAATTTTAGCCTGTATTTTTATTATTACTTCTTCTTTTTAAATATATACATCAAGTTTAATACATTTATACATTTTTAATTTTGTAAAAATACCCAATTCTAGGATAGATGGGGAGTAGCGGTCTTCCTTATGACTTTTAGTCGGGGTTTATATTTGTGAAATATTCAATTATGAATTGAGTGTTTACTTGGTGATGACGATCATATAGTACTCAAACCATCCCTTATAAATTCTTATATTATCTTTACAAAAGTTAGTCACTAAGCAGTTTATAAACCTTTTAAGACTAGTTAGAAAACATATCTCTCATATAATAACCTAGAATTTATCTGAACTATACAAGATTTTTAAGCTAAGACTGTGACTTCCTTTACGTTTTTAGAATACGGGGACAGATCTGAGATGTTGCAATTAGTTAAAGGGGATTGCTCAAGAACCAAGATTGAAGAATTACTATATATAACCAAAATGCACTGCTCCATAAACAACATGAAGAAGTTGCCGCCAATTTTGGATATATAGATGGGAATCTATTCAAGAATAAGTATGGAAGAAAAGCTCATCTAATAAGAATTCTTGTTTAGATTTCAGTAGTTAAAACCTTGATGTATTTTTAGGATCCAAGCTACAGATGTTTCACCTTTAGGGATATTGATATGATCCCTACTCTTGAAGAGTATGCCCAGATCTTGAGTTTCTAAATGAACCTTATAAAGTGTACTTTAGGTAAAGAATGGAGAGTACAACTACAATAGTTGCAAAACTTCTACATTTGGACCGAATTGATCAATACATAACATCCAATGAAGGGTTCAAATGGAAAATGATTGAGAATAAATTGAAGATGAATAAAGAAAAAAAAAGTTAGGTGAAGAAAGATATAAGATAATTGCTTTCACCATCATTAGGTTGGTTCTATTTCCTTCGAAAGCTGCTGGAATTAGTAGCATTGAAATTGCTAACACTTTTCTTGAATTTGAATATAAAAATATTAACCCTACTTCAGTTATTAGCATCGAAATTGCTAACGCTTTCCTTGAATTTGAATAGAAAAAGATTAACCCTACTTTAGTTATCTTAATTGAAACCTTCCTATCTTTAAATCATTGCAAACTGCACGTGAAAGGGGTCATGTGATGCTACGTTCCTTTATTATTCATATGGATAGTTAGTCATTTAGAAACGTCAAAAAAAGTCTTTAATAATTTTTAGTGGTTTAACATGAGGCTTTTTGAGTTGGTTCTAACTAAAGAATGGAGTGATTTGGATGAAAAGGTATAAGTAAAGAAATACCAAGCACTTCCCTAAAGTAATTTCAAATGGAAAGTTCTTTGGTTAACCAATTCATGTTATCTCATGAGTTATGGTGATAAAGCATAGGTTCTATTGATTGGCTTAAATGGTTAAATCAGTTACTTACCCTTATTGGTGGCTAGACAATTTAGAGGAGTATAATACATGCTAAGAACTTAGGGGTTAGCGAAATATACCAATCTATTTAAAGAAGCTAGTTCTTTAGATAAGTTAAATGTCATCAGAAATGACTGAAAATAACATGTTTTAGTTTATAAGGAAGAACATCAAAAGGAGTTCTCCCTTAGCCCTACATACTCAATATAGAGGAGTGGTGGCTTATCTAAGATACTTCAAGAGGAAAAAGAGTAAAGAAGAGCCCAAGATAAGCCATCTGTGACATTAGAGCTCAAAAGAAAAAGGGTCAACAATGAGAAAAATCTCCAAGAAGAGTTGGATAAGTAGAGGATTGAGCTCAACAATAGCAAAAATCATCAGAAATTTCTGGAAAACTAACTTTTAAAAGAATGAGAGATGAAGGCCTCTCTAGCTCAGTAAAAACCAACTTTTAAAAGAATAAGAGATGAAGGATTCTCTAACTCAACACTTGAATGAAAAAGATGGGCAAATTGTTAAGTTAAGGAAGAACCAACATGAATTAAAAGAGCAACTAGAAAAAGAGAAGGTCAAATATGATGAGTTGGTAAACAAGCATGTAATGGTGGAGCAAGAGTTGATGACTCTAAAAAGGGCCTCAAAACATAGAAAGTCAGCTGACAAAAAGACAATAACTTCTCTAAAGAAAGAAAGGGACCAATAATGAAATGGAAAGCTGAAAAAGAGAATAACAGATTAGCTTGTCTCACCATTGAAGAAAAAAAAAGCTTGAGAACTCGATATCAGGTACAGGCTGACGATGAAAGAGAAGTGAGAAGGATAATTGAGTCAAATATGAAGGAATACCTAGAGAAAATAAATGATATAAGAAACCAACTTTCTATGATACAAGCCAAGCTTGAGGCCTGAGAGGAAGAAGCAAAGAAGATGAAAGAACAGTTTAAGGAATGGCAAGATTGAATCAGCAGCCTCAATATACAACTAAACACTAAGGTAGCTAAGCTTGATATAAAGAAAGAGGAATTACAAAGGGCTAGAAAACAAATTCAGTAGTTGGAAAAGAATGGTTTAAATCTTGGAGACAAATAATAAATCATTAGCTACTAGTAATAAAACACTGTTTTAAAATAACACCTTGTTCTATTACAAGATCGAACAAATTGACAGGCTAATTGACATGGTGGCTCGAAAGGTAAACGAGCTACGAGTGAACACTTCTAGTATTGGCAACAGTTGTCATAGATGTGAGGAATATTTGAATGAAGTTTCCTCTTTTATTAGGAATGTAGCCAATAGAGGAATAATATTTGAATAGGCCTAAGCCTACTTTTAAACTTTTATAATGTGAATGGAATTCAATCAAACAAAGGACTTGGGTAAAACCTCATTGAGTATATCATACTTCAAATTATACCTATATTTGACAAATAAAGTCATAGATTAGCTCTTTAATCCACATACATTCATTTTTCATTTGCATCTATATTCATACATTTATTATAACACATGCATATGCTAGGCCAAAATATAGGTCCCCAAAGAGTCAACAACACCCGATTTTGAGCAAGGAACATGGAAGATGGAGAGCATGCTTATTGTGAAGCTCACTTCCAATAAGAATTGGATTCTCTAAAGGTTAGTATGGCTTACCTCACCAGCTTACTCGAGCAAGCACTAAAGAATACATTTGGTGAAGGCCCTTCCACTAGACTTGCCACTTTCCTAGCAAATCAAAAAATAATAAGAGAACAAGCATAGGAGCCCCAACATAATCCAGCATATGTACAGTCAACAATACTAGCACCAACACCTACAGTTGCAAATGCATTCGCCAATAAGTCCCATAAAACCAAGCCATTTGATGACATTGAACAAGACAAGTTGGTAATACTAAAAGCTAGGATCAGGGCTATTGAGGGAGTAGATTTATATAACGCAGTATATTGTAACCCAATTTTAACCTTTTTTTTTTAATTTAATTTTATAAGGTTTAAAATGTAAAATTAATATCAGATATTTATTTTGATGAAAATATGATTTGTCAACTTGCATAAAAATTAAGGACTATAATGTATTTTTGTCATTTTATCCTTATCTTTAAGATAATCCTTGTCTTCAAGATAATGATAGTTATCTATTTTCAAATTTAATTCTTAATCAAATTCAAACTTAAAAAAAAAAAGAATGAGTTTGATTGAAACTTTATTTCTCGCATGTGAAGGGACCTTTGCACTATAAATATAGATTTCAGTGTATGGACAGAAGGAGGTAGAAAAAAACCGCAGGAGAAGGCCATTACCGAAAACCCTAAAAAAAAGACATTTTTTTTTAAAAAGGGTGCAGCCAAATCCTAGACTAGCTGCCACCACCGCCCAGCTTTTTCTTCTCTTTTTCCCCCAGCAACCCCTAGTTAATATTCATTCCAGTAGCACTGTTACCATGACATTTAGTCTTCTTGTCTATGAACTACGAAGAAAATAAAATTAATTCCCTGGCAACTACAACAAACTTCCTCATTTTACACAAACAAAGACCGCACTAGTAAACCAGAGATGCAACCTCTTCTTCTCCAACACATCATTTTCCTTTATACCATATTATGAGCCATCTAGTATGCATTCCTACAACAACAACAAGTTTTTAAAGCATGAACAATAGTTTTGTCTTCAACCTTAGAAGTTTTTCAATTCAAACCTAGCACCTGGAGTTTTTTTTCTCTTCTCTATTAAAGCAGTAATAGTGGGTGCTCATTAGCCACCATTTCCTCCTTCTGCAGTAGCTTAGTCCAGCAATAACAGCGACTACTGTCTTTCTTTATAGCAAATACAGCTTGCCTCAGGTAGGATACTTAAGAGGTGATAGTATCTTTCTTTTCGTGTAACCAGTTCCGTACTATAGAATCTCTATTGACTAGTTGGGGTTCTAGTAACCATAATACTAGGTGGCGACTCCTTGAACAAGATATTTTCTTTTAAAAAAATGATGTCAAATATCTGTTCTTTTTCCATATCAAGATGAATTTTTAATCGGTCACCATAATGTCCGAGCGTGACATAGTATAAGCTGCAGAAATGTGCTTAATCCTTAATATGATGGTACCAAAGAAATTTTAAGTGCATGAATTTATCAAATATATCGGAACTCAATGCCCTGTTACCCATCTCAAATCTTATTGCAATAAAATGGCAGAAGTAGTGCACGATGAAAAGCTACTGATGCATTTCTTATAAGACAGCTTGAGTGAAGCAGCATTGAGCTGGTATATGAGGTTAGATGATACTAGGATTCATACATGGAAGGATCTCATAAATGCTTTCATCAAGCAATACAAATATAACATGGATATTGCTCTAGATAGAACCAGTTTATCTAATCTGCAAAAAGAGGACAAAGAAAGTATAAATGAGTATACCTAGAGATGAAGATATTTGGTTGCACATGTACATCCCCCTCTCCTATAAAAGGAAATGGTTGCTCTGTTTGCTAACACGTTAAAAACATCATACTATAAATATGTGATAGGTAGTTCAGCTTAACAATTCACTGATGTTATTGCAGCACTAGAATGAATAGAGCAAGGAATAAAGAGTGATAGAATTACTGTACTCATGAAAAAAAAAGATTTTGGAGTAAAAAAAGAAAGATTGATAATGTCAAAAGTATAAGAAAGGCCAATTTCAAAGATTTAACACTCCATCCCTTTCATCCTAAATTGCCAACACCAATTTAAACTTCTTTATCCCAGCTAAAAAACCTGAACCCCAAAAACCACCAAGTAAAAAACCAAGCTGAAAGTTTCCCCAAAATGAACTACTAAAGAACCCAAGAACATTTGCCTCAATTACTGCTACCCCTGAATGAAATGTATCATAAGCTACTAAGTATCGAATAAGTAGCCCCCATGCCTTTGGTACCCCTATAATTGCCTTACCCTAGCTAGTATAAGCTAGATTTTACTTATGAATACCATGTTGGCATAGTTGGAAATAACATCTATACTTAAAATGCTTTCAAAAGAAAGCTTCTGCAATTAATCAAAGTAGGATAAATAACATTTAAAGATGCCCTTAATGTGAATACAAACCCTGTACCCAATCATGCTTCATATAGTGGGTCTGTAACTATGTTAGAAATAGAACATTAAATTTTTTTTGAAGGTGTTAATGGATAGGATCTACTAAATGATGGTAGATGTAGGGTACAAAAAGGGTAACAAGAAGTGTTGTGAACATCATAGTGTAGAAGGCCATGTGATTAGCTAGTATGCGTGCTTTCACAAAAAAAATGATGTAAATGATGAGTCGTCGATTACTACGAATTGAGAAAGCAATAGGTGAGGAGGTGTCTATGATGGAAACACCAAATAAAGAGGTATGTCGAGTATAATTCGTTATAGGAAAGCCACCTGAACTGGTCCTATCCAAACCAGTAATGGCACACAAAGGGAATTCAATGCCTTACCTCATGACTATGGGTCTTTCTTTAAAAGCACTTAGCAGTCGCTTATTTTTCAAGTAAAAATTAAAGGATTAATTCGTAACGACAAATGTTACAATAAGGAATGCCTATTGATGAGTCACATATGGAACCTAGAATATTGATGGCGAGAATATATGATGGTTCAATAAGACAAATAATTGGGACCTTAGAAGTAGAGATATATATAGGGCCACAGATGTTTCTGATAATATTACAAGTAATGGATATTCACCCATCTTACAACATATTATTAAGGAGGTCGTTGATTCATGTAGTTGGAGTAATGACTTCTTCACTACACTAGTGTTTAAAATATATCATGAATGGAATGCTAATAACTGTTAAAGCTGAAGCCATAATTTTCATATAAGAAATGTAGCCATACCCTTTATTGAAACAAAGACTGTAGAGATGAGAATATGCATTTAGTTAAAATTATGAATACAAAATGGGTTCCTAAAGGTGCAGTGTTGAGAAAGCCTAGAATCCCTGGAGCGGTATAAATAGCTGCCAGATATTTTATGAAGTATAGGGCTCTTTTCCAATATAATCCTAAAACTGGACCGATCAAGAGTGTGGATCAAAGATTCAGGCTTGGATATAAGCCTAAGAAAGACGATTAGAAATGGGTTAACCAAATTAGAAAGACGATAAAAATGGCAAAGATTAAAGGAAAAAAACTAGAAGAAGAGGAATTTATCATCACACCGCTCCAAGTATCTTTCCTAAAGGCTGTAAAAGTGATTAGATCTGGCATAATAGATCTCTATATTAGTACCCTGGAGAGCCAAAAAGAAAAATAGATAGAGGATATGGAAGTGAAGGATGAAGTTCTACCACAACTTTCCATTCATACCATTGATGAACCCCTAGCAAGTTTTTTTGTGCAAAGAATGGTTGAGAGAAGTGTACTAAAATTGGAAGATGGAGATTGCTTATATTGTGTTTAAAAAGTAATTGCTCTTGTTTAATCATGTTTGGATTTGTTTTGCTTTGTTTTTTACTTGTGTTGATCTTGTTAGTAGTTTAGCTCATGATACCATAAGACTTTCTATGTGATTAGTACTTAAAATTGTATTTTTATCAAGGTTTTAGTACTTAAAAGTGCATTTTTATCAAGGTTTTATATCATCATTTTGCACTTGAAGTATCAATAACTCCTTAACTAAAACATGTTTTATAATAATATAAGATACCTTTAATTTATGGTAAATATTTATTTTAAATGCAGACCTATCACATAAAAGAAAGGATTGATTGATGAATTTAAAAAATGAAATTGAAAGGACAAAGAGATGGCCAAACTTAGAAAAGAGATATCGGTACAATCCAAATTGTAACACTATTCGGTAATTGGGTCATATCTAGTGCTGAAAATCTTAAATTTAGATCTACTTTATATGGATGGAAAGGTAATATATAGGCCTACAACTTTCATATGAAGCTCAAGACTTAAAAAGGCTATTTCAAGTCCAAATTGTAGCAACAACAAAGAAGTCCGAATTTGTCTTCCAGCCCGAGCATTTTTCAGTGTTTGGCCCATATTTAGAGTTCTAGAAGTCCAAATGACCTGAATTTTTTATACAAGAAATTTGAGATAATTTTCTACAACTTTCATGTTTTCACGTGGCTCCAATTTTGACGTTATCAATGACGTTTTGGGTAGACAAGAGAAGATAAAGATTGTCACCAAGTTAAGAGTTGGTCACCCACTTATCAATTAGTAATCAAATCAATAGTTCCCGATTTTAGCCTATAAAAGGAGGTATTTGACATGCATTTAGGCATCTTGGTTTCCAGATCAAGATCATGCTCTTGCTTTCTTTCTTTGTATTTTTTGTAATGTTTATGCTTTACTTTCATTAATATCAAGTTTGTGCCTTTCATTTACTTAGTTAACTTTTACCTTATTTATGTTCTTATTTTGTTTATTTTGTTCTTTCATTATGTCTAGCTAAATTTATTATGTCAAGGTGAAAAGGTTACATTAATGGTGTAAGAATAAGTATAATGTAAACTTAATATGAACTTTAATGTTTGATTTTATTTATGTGATATGCCTGCATTTAATCATTTCTTAAACTTAATTTGTCCTTTCAATTTTAGTTCTTAAACTCATTAATCATTTCTTTTATTTATGTGATATGCCTGCATTTAAAATAAATATTTAATACAAATTAAAGGTATCTTGTATTATTAGATATGTTATTATAAAACATGTTTTAGTTAAGGAGTTATTGATACTTCAAGTGCAAAATGATGATATAAAACCTTGATAAAAATGCACTTTTATGTACTAATTAAAAGACAACCTGAACATCATAAGATAACTTCAAAGCTGAGTTTTAGCTTTATAAATAATAAGAAACCATTTTTACATGTGTGCATGAAAGAAAGCAAAGCTTGCCGATTTTGAATGCATGCAATTGAATGAAGAAAAGCCATCTTTGATCATCCTTTTACAAATTTGAAAAATCCCTAGTAGTCCTTTTTTGAGCCTAATATATTTTTCTTGAAAAATAACCTTGACTAAAATCACACCTTACACTAGGAGGTAAGTGCAAAAATAATCTTTAATGACTAAACATGCCCAAACAACTCTAAAAGGCATGAAAAAGTCTTTAACAATAAAAGTACAACAATACTAGGGAGGTAGGTATGAGAAATATAAAGTTTTCAATAATTAAGGGGGCCTAAATAAAGCTTGGGGGCATAAAAAATCTAAAGAAATCAAAATATTTGAGCTTTCAATAAAAATAACAGATACAATGATGCTCAAAAGCAAAAGAAACAAAAGCCCAACATTAAGGGGCACCGTAAACCATTTTGCAAATCAATTTCAATGTCAAAACAAAAAAGAAGAGGTTTAGGATATAAACATTAGTGATCAGTAGTCTTGAAATCCCTTAAACATCTTTTGAGCCCATAAATATCATTTTTTTCATAGTCAAGAACCAAATTAAGCCCTTTTTGATCAAAGGTAGACAATCTGGATTGGTGGGCAATGCTTTTCTATGTGAAATAAGTCATTATTCATGCAATCAAAATGAATATTTTGAAAACCGGTTCTTTAAAACCCTTATATTGGATCTTGAAACCTTTTTAACCAATAAAATATTACTTCATATTTTTACCAAAAACAACACTTATATAAACTTATCCACGAAAATTGTTTGAATTTTTCAAAACAAGTTTGTTTTAAACAAACATCAAAATGATTTTTATTTGAAATTGCTTTGAAATTCCAAAAGTTCTTTGTGAAAACAACTCCTTGTAAATAACTAAATCTTCTTTCACATAACCTTGTCCCTAAAGAAAACCCCAAGCAAATACTTGCAAGCATGATCAAATTGAAGGGTAATTTAGCAAAACATATAAGGTTGGATCCATGATTCCTAGAGATATGGTGATCCTTCAGATAAAGGTTTATGGGCAAAGAGGTGCGCTTATATCATACCCTTTCTAGAGGTTAAGATCATATGATATGACTTAAGTAAACCAGAGTAGAAAAGCCACTAAAGCTTACTATAAAGACTCAAATTTTCAAGATGGAAAATTAGTGAAGAAAGGGGACCTATATTTTATAAGTAAATATATATGCATCTTGATCGTCATGCATTATTGTCAACTTTAGCAAATTAGTGTCCCGTTATCATTATGCATTACCTCTTGTGTAGTATGTTTTTAACCTTATCTCTTTTTAAATGGGCCCTTAATCCCTCAGCTTTTAATATTGTGCTTTATAGTCTTATCTCCCTTTCATATGTGCCTTTGAGCCATAATCTCTCAGATGATGTGTTTTCTAACCTTATCTTTTTTCAAGAGAGCCTTCAAGTCCTCAACAATCTTGATTAATGTGGTTTATAGCCCTACCTTCTTCCATTTAAGTGCGTCTTTGAACCCTTAACCATCTTAGCTAATACACTTTATAGCCCTATCTTCCTTTCTTTTTTAGTGCGCCTAGGAGCTCTCAACTATCTTAGTAGTGTGTTTTCTAACCTTGTCTCATTTTGAGTGTGTCATCGAGCTTTTTTCTTAAAACCTTTTAGTCTTTATTTTGAGTGCGCTTTCTAGCCCTCACTTCAAATACTTCTATAAGGATTCATCACCTCTTGATAGGGTGAGTCCGTTATCTCAATTTTTTCTTTATAAAACTTACTATCTAAAGTCTCTTACGAGACTTTTTATCATAAGCATTGTAAAAAAGGAGCAATTGTCATAACCCAATTATGGGTTATTCCTCAAAAATTATTTTTTTCAAAATAAAAATAAAAGTAATAATAAAGGTTGGCAACGTGGAGAAAGCAAATCAGGGAATCAAACTGCAATTTTAGAGGAAATTCAAGGCCTAATTGTACTTTATTATGCCCAAAAATAAAAAAATACAAATTCAAGGTTAAATTAAATGATTATTAAACAAATTTACATAAAAATTAAGTCCAAGGACATAATTAAATTTTTAATATGCCAATTTGCTTTAATCATGGGTCAAATTAAATCTTAATTATGGTTAAGAATTAATTTGGGCCTAATTGAAGAATTTAATTAAGTGCAAGGACTTAATTATTATTTAAATGGGTCAAATTAATTTTATTTTTGGCTTAATTGATGAAAAAAAATTAAGTTGAGGAACCTAATTTGGGCTTAATTGAGAATATTAAAATCTTAAAAAATCAAATTTAATTTTTGTCAAGTTAATTGATTGAAATTAGGGGTTTAATTGCATTGAATAAAAAAGTTTAGGGTTAATTAAGGTTAAATTAAAAGCAATTGAAAGAGAAAGGACTGAAATGAACTTTAATAAAAAATAAAATTCATTACTGTTTACTATCTTTTGTTTTTCCTGAAAAAACTGGTTCAGTTACCTACTTTGTAGTTTTTTCCTGAAAAAATTAGTCTGGTTATCTGCTTTGTAGTTGTATTTAATATACTTAATGTCTACTAAATTTGGTAAATTTTATATAAAAATAATTCTTTATATTTTCAGTATAATTCCATATGATTCGTTCAAGCTAAATTACAATCAATGCGGTAAAACCCTAGCAAAACCTACTCAATGTTTTTATTTACATATTTGACAATTCAGGATACTACTTTCAGCCGAGCATTTGGATGTTTTAAAAGATTAATGAGGCCAAGAAAAATTTACTAAGGAATAATTGACTTTGTCTCCGCAGAACATGGTTTATTTCATTTTGGAAGCCTCTCTTAAGACAGATGCTAAGAGTCTTCTGATAGATATGTATCAGAAGCATCTCACCGGGTTAATTTGGATATTTTAAAAGCAACAACACCAAAAGAAGTGTTAATCATTATCTTAATCCACTCCAATTGCAAGAAAAAGCATAGCAAAGTTTAACTAGTGGGATTCTCATTCTCGTCCTCCACCAATACACCACTAGTCCCTCCCATATTCTCTGTTATTGGCCTTTCAAGAATTCCATATTTTTTCATATCAAAATGCTTTGTGGGTCCATTGCATTAATCATCATTTATTCCTTATGATCATCATGATAGTGGCTGTGTTCAGCTTCTTCGTTTTCTTCTTCTTGTGCCACCATCTTTTTTCAGTCTTCTGCATTTTCCATGACTGAAGTTAATAGTGGTATGTTTCCTTTCATTCCTCCTTGATGTATCTGTCTGCCTGTCTGTTATGTACATTTGTCGAGTGAGTTTCTTGCAACTGTTGCATTCCAGCCAAGAGATTAATTTTTTGTGTATTCTTTCTTGGTTGTTGTCAATTTCATAGCTTCTCTCTTTTGTTCTTCAGGCTAGTATATATTTTATTTTTTGTATGTCCGTGTGGGGGATCACTAGCTGGTTGAGTTTATTACTGATGCTTAGGGATGGTAGCTAGGTTCTGTAGTTGACCATCATTGTGTTGAAAGATTATGAATTTGAAGTCCAAATCTGCTGTTTTTCACTACTAAGAGAAAACATAAAGAAAAATTGCTTGTTCTATGATCAAGCCAAGTAACTTTGTACAAAGAAATTGGGACAGAAAAGTTGAACGAACCTTGACCATTAACAATTTATGGTCCTGCAAAGTTTGTGGTGGGAAAATATTACTTGTCTCGTTGTTGTGAAATTAACAGATCGTGTGTTCTTATACGGAAACTTCCTTAAAAGGCAAGAAAGAAAGAATAAAATGAAAAAAGAAGAAAAAACAAAATCTATCTTGTTTCATTAGGGTGTGTGGTGGGTATAAGTAGATCTTTAGCTTCCATTTTCCCATCAGTTGCTTTTCTTGTGGAAGATGAGGATCACGGGAATATTTTTCTGCCAGAATTATGTATGAAATTTCTTTATGGGATGTGGAGAAGCTTAGATTGAACTTGTTCTGACTACCTGATAGAAAGTTTTTCTATTTTTGGCGTGCTCTCCTTTTCCTTCTCTCACCATCTTAGGCCATATTAGGGTAGCATAATTGAGTCTCCTAGATTCTAGATGCAAGCATAAAGGAAACCTGCATACAAAAAAGTTAAACCTAAAGTGCATGATCTTAAGAAAGAAGGATATATTTTGTTAGTGAAATCAATAGTGAATGCTTTGGTCTATTACTTTAAATGAGGAGTAATGGTAAAATTAGAGCATGCGCTTAATTTTGCTTTAAACTGATAAAACTTTTGCTTTATTAGAGCATCCAAGTGGTGGCAAGAGGTTCGCAGCTGAATCTCTCGGCTACACCAAATTCGGATACATGTTTGGAGTGTTCTCCATCAGGAATCCTCTGAAACAAGTTATCAACTGTCTTGTTCTGCTCAATTTTTTACAAATCATTAATTCATCCAAGGAACCTGACACTGAAGGTATGGTGTTATCTACAATTGGCTTTACTACAATGTCATTTGTTGGCTCCAAATACTAATACTGGTTGAAAGATATAAGGCTTGGAGATAGTTTGAAACTTCAGGCCTGAAAATGTATCCTGGCCTCAAAAAGTGGATCATTGGCATTTAAAAAATTATCGGAGTCTCTAAAAGTTTTCATTTATTTTCTTTAAGCTCTGTTCTCCCTCTGTAGTATCATTCTTTTGAAATAGTTTTACTGATTTCAGGCTCAATGTAAATCCATGAATTAATTTCTTCGTGGAAGTTTGGTAGTCTTGAAAGAAAGCATCACATTTAAACTCTGTTCAGACATTTCTCAGAATGTTTTGATTTTGAAAATTATCAGGACCCAATTATTATTATTTGATCTTGAGGGAAAGAAGAAAACAATTTCTGTCATCATTTAGCATGTTTCTATTGTTGCTCGAGAGCAGAAAGGCAAGCTATTAAACTCAATTGCATTATGTCTTGGAAAACTGCTATTAATTCACTATAATTTCTTCAAATCTGGATATATTTATACAACATTACCTTGGGAAAAAATCTTATTGGTTGGATAATTCACTTACAGAAATCTAACTTGTATAGCCAATTATGCTTATGAATGAGAAAGGTACAATATATAGTTGTCTCTTCCTGTTTTCATTTTGAAAATATTATCTATTTAACTGCTGCCAGTCATTACCTTCTACCGAGCACCGGATATTTACTGACACGTTTCAACTTTCTCTAATGTTCAGGTGGTGCTTTAAGAGATCTTCTACTGGCACTAAATGATTCCAATGGACAAATAGATTGGGATCCTAATTTAGTGAGCCCTTGCTATAGTTGGACTCATGTCTATTGCAAAAACGGACAAGTTGTATTCCTGTAAGTGTCTGTATTTGGAATACACTTCTGTTTTGCCTATTTTTGCAACACACTACTGTTATCCAGTGGAACTGCTGCATTTTTATTCGAGTCTTCCTTGATTGACAGTGCTTTCTTCAGTAAAATTTGCATTGCATTTACTCTGTGAACGTACTACTCTGCAGGAGCTTGAATTCACTTGGACTTTCAGGAACTCTTTCACCTGCAATCACTAAACTGAAGTTTTTGGTTTCCCTGTGAGTTTTTGGTTAGCTTGTAATTCACATGGATTTTCAGTTATATGTTTGCAGAAGCATTCATCTAACTATCAACTAAGACAGTTTGCCCAACCCGAATGTGAACCAATCTATTTCTAATACGAATTGATGTCCCTATTGAATCTGATTTTTCATGTGAAAATACTGATGGCAATAATTTACTCAGTTTTCCGGGATGTAAGACCTACTGTCAACAAAACCTAGCACTTCCACTGCTTAACATGAATATAAAGTTTCAGGACTAAGATTGATGCAATTGAATGGTAGAGGATGAAGTTAAAATTGATACTAATCTAGGAGAACTATCACTTTAATGTCATATTGTTTTCTTTTTATGATCTTATTTACATACCATTATAGAATTAAAACAAAAGAAAGAAAAAAGATTACCTTTTGTGTTTCCAGATGAGGTATGAGTGCTGGTGGTGAATTATGGCCATTTTTTTAGAACCTACCCTTCTCCATGCAGGGAATTAAGGAACAACAATCTATCAGGGTCCTTGCCTGAATATCTGGGCAACATGGTCCAACTAAAAAATCTGAATCTTGCCGGCAATAAATTCAGTGGTTCGATACCTGACACTTGGGGTCAGCTATCCAATTTAAAATTTTTGTAAGGATTCTTTAATGCCTCTTGAAGAGTCATATTTCCTTGCTTTGTTATTCTTATATGCGTGAAGCAGCACATCATCTTTGTTTTAACAGTTTCTTAGAATATGGCTTTGTTTTAAATTTCAGTCATTTTACTGTTTTTTCCATCAAGGAATCAACATTATGAGGTTCTACAGTGCTTTTCGGTAGTCTTGCTCTTGCGAATATCATCATTCTTAAAACATTTATTGGTTGCTTTACATGGCTGGTTAGCCTTTTACATATTGTTTGTAGTTATATTTCTCTACCTATGGTCGTACTATGTTCAATTGCTCATGATTCTTTTTCTCTGACAGGGATGTCTCATCTAACAATTTAACAGGAAGAATACCAGAGAAACTCTTTTCAGTTGCAACATTCAAGTAAATCCCACTCGAATCTTCATCTCATTGATCATCTTTTGTTTGGATTCGTTTGTCTAACCATAGCTGGTCGCTTTCTTTCTCATCAACTTGGTTAAAAGAAATCTCCTAACTGTGAAAACATGGTGGAAGGAGAGCTTAAAAGAGAACCCACCATTTAATGATAGAAATCAAGATTAACGTGTATAGTGATTCTTTGTAATTTAAGTTCTAAGACTTTAATCATCTTTTACTGGTAGGCACATAGTTATCAAGCTTGGTTTGCTTGACATTAATTGTTATGTATCTTCAGTTTTACAGCGACTAATATTGCTTGTGGCCTGAGCTTTGAAGAACCTTGCCGGTCAAGGTCTCCTCTTCGAGGTTAATTTCTGAAGACACTGCATTTTGTTTGTATTATTCTTCATGACATGATCTCCCGATGGAACCTAATCATGAAACATTTGCAGTTTCAACCAGGAAGTCAAGACTTAAAGTAATTGCAGCTTCTGCAAGCTGTGGTGCTTTCGGTCTACTGATACTTTTAGTTGTCTTGGCATACCAATATCATCAATTTCACAAAGAGAAAAATGATATCTTTGTTGATGTTTCTGGTAAATTTTGTTTTCGGTTGTGTAGTTGAATTGGTTTCAACATAATTGTTGTTAATGTTAACTAAACTCATGGCTGTTTTTTTTTCTGTGATTTTAGGTGAAGATGACCGCAAAATTTCATTTGGGCAGCTTAGAAGATTTTCATGGCGTGAGCTTCAACTTGCAACAGACAACTTCAGTGAAAGCAGCATAATAGGACAAGGAGGGTTTGGAAAAGTTTACAAAGGTATCCTCTCAGACAACATGAAAGTTGCTGTGAAACGCCTCGAAGATTATTACAGTCCTGGAGGAAAGGCTGCATTCCTGAGAGAAGTTCAACTTATTAGTGTTGCTGCTCATAAAAATCTTCTAAGGTTGATTGGATTTTGTACAACTTCATCTGAGAGAATCCTGGTGTATCCATATATGCAAAATCTTAGTGTTGCATACCACTTGAGGGGTATTTTTTGAATGAGCACTGTGCTTTCCATCTTTGAGACTTCAATGTTATAAATAGCACTCCTAAATTGATTCATAACAGTGACTTATGTTATCAATTTTCTTTTGATTCATTTTATAGATTTAAAGCCTGGCGAGAAAGGCTTGGACTGGCCAGCGAGGAAACGCATTGCCTTTGGTGCAGCGCACGGCTTGGAATATCTACATGAACATTGCAATCCTAAGATTATACACCGTGATTTAAAGGCTGCGAACATCCTTTTAGACGACAATTTTGAACCTGTTCTTGGAGATTTTGGGCTAGCAAAGCTCGTTGATACAAAATTCACTCATATTACAACTCAGGTGCGTGGTACCATGGGTCACATTGCCCCAGAATATTTATCCACCGGAAAATCATCAGAAAAGACAGATGTGTTCGGATATGGCATTACACTTCTTGAACTGGTAACTGGTCAGCGTGCAATAGACCTTTCTCGACTCGAGGAGGAAGAGGATGTTCTTCTGCTTGACCATGTGAGACTGCATGCCATGCGTCTATTATCTATCTTTCTTTCCACTTATACAAATTCTTCTTAAATAATGCTTAAAATGACGGAAATATGATGTACAGATCAAGAAGTTGCTGAGGGAAAACAGGCTTGATGACGTAGTGGATGGAAACTTGGAAACTTACGACCGCAAAGAAGTCGAGACGATTGTCCAGGTTGCATTGCTGTGCACGCAGAGCTCACCTGAAGGCCGCCCCACAATGGCAGGAGTGGTGAAAATGCTGCGAGGAATAGGTCTGGCCGAGAGATGGGCAAAGCGGGAGCAGCATGAGGATGTTAGGAACCAAGAATTCTCACGCATGTCTCAGCAATATATTTGGTCCGAGGATTCGAGCATTTGCCAAGAAGCCATACAATTGTCCAAGGCAAGATAAAGCTTCTCCAACATGAAACGGATTTTGAGACAAACTTATCAAACTAATGCATGCTTACTATATGTTACCTGTAGATTGATGTACATAAGCTAGAAAATCACTGGAAAAAAACATAATATACCATGAGGGTGGGCATATAGAACATGCCAGTTTCATCTTCTATGTCTTGTGTCTGTTACAATTGCAGTAAGGATATGGTATTGTTTGGTAATGGTCTGCCTCTGAGACGACTCTTTAGTTAATTCCCTACTGTTCGGTCCTTTTCCCTTGTCCCCTGTCTGAAGAAGAAAGGGCTGGATGGAGGAGTCACAAGTTGTCAATTTTTTATTTATTATTTCTAATGCTTGGACATTGCCAGTTAAATTTCATCTGAACAGTCTTATAGATTGAAAGTTAAAACATGCACAAGCTGACATGAGAAGTCATGGTAGCGTGTTACCTTAACCCAATGCTAGGAGGACTTGAAGCTTAAATGACGAATTTAAAATTGTATTTAGTCAGTGTTATGAGATAGAAAAAACATACAAGAAAATAGAAATATATTTAATTAATAAAATATAGATAGAAATGTAAAATAAATCTTATATTTTCGAAATAAAAAGTAGACATATTCTTTTATTTATATTATATCTGTTTTTTCTGTTTTGAAACTCCAAGCATTACCAAAAATATCAAGAATCAAGATTTATCAAAGTTGTTGGGATGAAGGACAAGTATTTCAAGTTAGGGATTCAAGTTGAGTAACTAAATATATCTAACAACTCCCGGATGATTTTGTGTAGTGATGTAACATGATTAGTATGTGTTTGATATTATAATGTATAATATTTTTTAAAAATATTTTTAATGTAGTAAAATGATTTTTGAAATTTTTTTTATAAGAGCATATTAAAATTATAAAAAAATAATTTTTTTAAAAAATCAATTTGAAATTTTTTAATAAAAAATAATTTAAAAAATAAGTTATAATATAAAAAAAAACACTTGAAAATTTTATTTGAAAGTCAAGAGAGTGAATGATAAAAAAAAGAAAAAGAAAGGGAAGAATGAAACTAGAGAAATGACAAAAACAAGATATTGCAGTTTTTCCCTATTGTCTGCGAGAAATGAAAAAAAAAATTAAAATAAGAGGAAGATATGTAAATATTAATATAAATTATCTTTATTTCACTTTTTTAACTATAAAAATGATATGCATAACTAGAAATCAACTTGAATAAGAGTTGAGCTACAAATTGATTTATAATTTTAAAAAATCAACCAATTTCTGATTAGATTTTGATTAATATAATATGAGTTGGTTGAATTACAAGTTAATTTAGAGTTTTTATCACATCAATTTTTATTTTATTTCTTATAAAACATAGATCAGATTAAATATGAATTAATTAAATTTCGAGATAATTTACTAAATTAATTCAACTATAATAATTAGAATTATAATTATAGATAAACAAAGCAACCATATTAAAATTAAGAATTCATGAGAATTCATTTATCATGACTTGACTTGAAATCAAAATCATTTTTAGTGAGAATTGATAATGTGGTACCTCATGAGTCATTAAAATTATAATGTAAACTATTTAGATGGTGGTCAAGTGATAAGGATTTCGAATCAAGGGGTTTGCTCCCTCTGTGATCTCAGATTCGAGTTCTTGGTTGCTCATATGATGGCCACTGGAGGCTTACATGGTCGTTAACTTCAGGACCTGTAGGATTAGTTGTGGTGCGCGTAAGCTGGTCCGGACAACCACTTTAATCTAAAAAAAAAATTACAATGCAAGTTTCCTCCAAATTGCAGCAAATCATTTTTTTTTTATTTTAGTAGAAAAAATAAAAAGCATCAGGAATAAATGAACTAGAACTCATTTCCGAAACAGTTGATTGGGCCTTGGCCCGTCTAAAAAAAATAATCCAGCACAGTTCATACAAAATTTAAGTTATGGCTAATAAAATTAAATGAAGAGCGATGGCTAGAAGCATCTCTCGGTCGCCGTCGTACCGGCGTAGGCGCTCACCGTCGCCACCCGAACACCACCGTAGTAGAAGAAGCAGAAGGGCTGACCGCAGCCGATCTCCTTATTCTAATTCTCAACCCAGGTCACTTGCACTTTGTATCAAAAGCTAATGACACTATTTATTTCCTTGTTTTTTTGTTCTTAAAAATTCAATCTAGTAAATTATGGAAGTAATTTGATAATCCGATTTGTGGGTCTTTTGCCACTCTTAAAAGGGTGTATGCAATGTGGTAAAGTTGTGATTTTGAAGTCATCTTTATTCAATCTTGTAAGGGCATTTTTTTTGGTACTTAAATTCGAACTCACAGTGAAATTTGGTACAATATGGAGGCGAAATGATGTTCCTATTAGTGGCTCTTTGATTATTCTTAAAAGGGTGTGTTGTGATGATGTAAAGTTGTGAGTTTTTTAGTGCAGGAGAAGAAGTGATTCTGATTCTCCACCTCCTCGTCGCCATCGGAGCAGTCGTTCGCCCAGTTATAGGAGGCGTAAAAGCCGGTCTCCAACAGCTCCTAGGCGGCGTAGAAGACAACGAAGTAGAAGTAGGAGTGAATCATTATCTCCATTGCCTAGGTCAAGAAGTCTAAGTATTGCTTCTACCAAAAATGCTGTTGAGAAACTAAAGAAAGAGGAGGAAGAGAAGAAAAGGTAAATATCTTATGCATGTTCTTGCTGACATCTTATTAATATTGCTAAAAGCTTAGTGATGTGAGTTTAAATTTCTTCAATTTTTATCCCTATTTTATCATCCAATTGGGTTTTTGCCACTTTTCAGTGAGCAGGTTGATATTTAGTTCTGACATGTGACAGGTTAGCTTCTATGGGTTTTTGAATTAGTAAGCCACTGCTTATTCTAACATGCGTTGCTTAATGAATAATTATTTTCTTGTTTATGTGTACTTCCTCGAAGTGGAAATCTGCAATTTACTTACGATAGCTTTTGCTAGCTTATTGAATGACTCTTAACTGTTTTGTTTTTTGTACACGCTATCAGGCGTCAACAAGAGGCTTTACTAAAACTATTAGAGGAAGAGACTGCAAGGAGACTGGAAGAATCCATTCGAAAAAATGTGGAAGAGAAGTTAAACTCTAAGGAAGTTCAGTTAGAAATAGAGAGGCGGATAGAAGAAGGTCGAAAGAAATTGTTTGATGATGTTGAAGCTCAACTTCATAAGGAAAAGGAAGCAGCGCTTGCTGAGGAAAGAAGGAAAGAAGTAAGAATTTTGAACTCGTGCTAGTTACTTGTCCCTTTGTTGCAGGTTGGTTATGAACTTCCACCTGCCACCTGCCTATTGGTATTTTATTTGCAGTCATAAAAAATCAGGACCTTAACATGTAAAATGTTTAAAGGAAGTGGCCTATGTTATATAGTAATCATATGTTTTAACTTCTATTTTATATTGCAAAGAGTTTTTGAAGAGAAAAAAAAATAATCGAGGCATTGACAATCTTGTAATTGAAGCCATCTTGTTAATGCTTCAACTTCTATTCTTCTTTTAGGTGTGAGGATAGATTGTTGAGTCTTGTGAATCCATTGCGTTTTCTATCACTGTGTTTAAATATCATACTGAGTTTTGAGGCATAGGTTGGGATTTCCACTTGTAAGATATCTTGAGAAGTGATGTCAATTACCACTGCCATTGCATCAGTCATTGTCAATATTGACACCATCAGGAATGTTCTAATTGTATCTGTTTGCACTTGCTGTCATTGCCAATGCCAATGTTGTTGTCCCTTATGTGGCATAAATAATCTTGAGTTCCCTTTGGGTTAAGTCCCTGAATAATGGAGAACTGACCAAATCCCCGGCATTCAACTGTTGTTTCTAACATGTATCATCATAAGATGAAAACACTAAATACGTAGGTTTGCTGTCATATAAATATTGGCAATGTGGAATCACTTGTGGCAAGTCTCCGCAGGGTACCATTAAGGTTTTGGGATAGAACTGAGGCAGCGATTGATAGGAGGTTATTACAGTGGGCAAGACCAATGATGATGAGGAGGTGCTCCTGCATGTAGAGTTTGTAGTTCTCTCCAATAATTCCTAAACTTACGGCTTAACTTCTTTCTAAAGGAGATAAATGCCAAAGACTGTTTCAGCTAAATCATGGTTGAGTTAAATCTTAACATTAAAGAGCCTTAAAGTACTGTCCAAGCATTGTAGTTTTCAAACATGAAATCAAAGAGGGGAGCTCGAAGAGCAAAGAATGTTCGGATCAGTCATCTATCTGTTGGGTAAAGAACATATCTGTATTTACTAAAATCACAGTAGGTGCAAAGCCAGAATCTAAAGATTTTTATCTGCTGAAC
>NW_011500054.1:26234-30103 GCF_000495115.2 Populus euphratica | reverse complement strand
CTGAACCGTGAACCTAGATAAGTATTTGAGTTGGTCCCTCCTAAAGTTAGTTTTCCCCACCTCTATTTCTTCTGCTCTTCTACCCACTTACGTTAACCATCTTAGATATGGATTTACCTGGTCTGTCTGTCATATGTAAGCGGACTGCACCACAGTTAATTTTTTCAATTTGTATCAGTTCCCTTTTCTTCTGTGCCTAACAGTGTACCATTCGATATCTATTTTGATCAACGTTTATTGCTGAAAGCATATGAATAAGCTTTTCTTTTATTTTCTATCTATCTTTCTTTCTTTCTTTTTAAAAGAAACTAGAAGTATCAGAAATTTGTTGCTCCCTAAAACCAGTTCATTAGAGGTTTCTGTCATTTTGGCCTCGTGCACATTTTGACATGAATATGACCACTCAGGAACAAGCTCAAAAAGAAAGAGAAGAGCTGGATAAGATGCTGGAAGAGAATAGGAGGAGAGTGGAAGAAGCACAGAGAAGAGAAGCCTTGGAGCAACAAAGGAAAGAGGAGGAACGATTTCGTGAGTTAGAGCTGATCCAAAGACAAAAGGAAGAGGCTGCTTGGAGGAAAAAGCTGGAAGACGAAGAAGAACATGCAAACCAGATGAAACTGTTGGGTAAGAATAAATCTCGACAGAAGCAAACTTTTGGAATTGGTTTATGACAACAATTAATTGCCTGTATGTTGTATCCAAGTAAGTAGGAAGTGATGACTAGAGTTTTGACAGAGAATTGAAGGTAGGTTGTCGCTAAGGTATTGGAAATTTGGAATTGGCTTTATTTTGCTTATGTTATTCCTCTTTCCTCTTTAGTGATATAACACCGACTTTTATTGATGTTCTATTTCACTGGATCAAATATCTATAATCCCAGGAACTGCAGCAGTCTTTGTTGAATGTCGTCAATCATGCTTACAATTAACCTTGCGCTGAAAATTGACACCTCGGTCGTTAATTTAACTATAAATGGTCATGAATTATCTCAAACACTGGAATTATTGTTTTGGTTCTGCCTCAACAACGCTCAAGAAGACAACAAGCAAAGAAAAACAGAATTGTTGCCGAAAAGGGATGTCATCGTAAGAATTCTAATTAGTATTTTTTGTGGAAATGTTTTTCTCTAATATGATGTACTATACTTTGTACTTTAATTAGCTTAGAAAACCAACATTTACAAGGAAAATCAGAATCTCAAGTTCAAATAGAAAAGAAAATATAAAATTCAAAATTAAACTACAAATCTGAAAATAAAACAGAAATATATTGAAGTTGACTCAAATAGAATCATCTGGGCTTAATTTGAGGGTTTTCTTAACCTACAAACTCAAATAGAATTGATTTTGTAGAATTATTTAGCAAAATTTGAGTCTATTTTAATGGTTGTTTTTTTTTTCTTATTGCACTATTTGTTTGGTGTGAACAAGCCTCTTTTTAGGCTTTGCTTTGTCCTATCAGTTTAATGAATATGCTAGATTTTCTGCATGATCCACTAGTAACATATTCACAGCTAGTTTATAAATGAGCATGCAAGATTTTCTGCATAATCCACTAGTAATATATCCACAACTAGCGATTCAGAACTATCACATTCTTTATACTCACCTGCATAGATTGTCCTACACATTTCAGCTAAAAGTTCTCCTTTTCCCGCTAGTTTCTACAAATTTTTATGTTTTAACTGAAACTGATCTTACCATAAAAAATTATGGAACTGTTGGCTGTCTTTCTCATCTCTTAAGATTTGCTCTTGTTGCGGTTATATCATCATACAAATTGCCATGAGATTTTTGCAACTTGGACAGTCTTCGAACATCAAATGTCTGCTTACTCAAGCTTCTATATTCCTTGATCAAAGTATAAGATGCTAAAAGCTGCAGGGCTTCCCCATACATGACTTTCATGTATTCGAAACTTTGTATAGTAGTTCAAATGTCTGTTCTTTTCTTTTTTATCAGCAAATTCTCTTTACATTCCTTAGGGAGAGTGTCTGAATGAGGGTTGAGTATGAGGTATCTTCACTCAAATTCCTTCCTTTGACCCAACTGAAATGCTTCATCCTGCTAAGAGCAGGGGTCGGGAGAAAAGCTTGCGAAACCTTGTACTGAAAGGAAAGCCACCCAAAACACACGCACTGTAATAGAGTTTTTTATTTTTTCCAGAGCTTTTCGAATTAATCAGCTGAGTCCATCCTATTAATAGATGATACTAGTACAATTCAAATCAATTCAAATGAAAGGGTCAAATTGAAAGAAAAAGAAGTTAAATGGCTGGATTTCTTTTTTAAAGGACCCAAAAAAAGGAAAGCAGTGGACAAATTCACAATGCTCTCTCTCTTAATCCACTTGGAGGCCTTTCCGGGTTTTTTTTAATTAATTATTTGCGAAAACTAATTTATGACGCATGCTTTTTTGGATGTATAACGTGCTCCTACCCTTTCCCTCTCCAACACAAATGTCTATACCATTTTTTGCAAGGAGGAAAGTTTTTTTTTTTTTTTAAAAAAAGCGATATGTTAAATTTAAGGGCTCTGCTGTTTAGACTTTGCTCACATTCCTCCAGCTCAATTTCTAAGTTAGGTTCGGAGATGAGTTCAAGAAAGTGATGTTTTCTTTTCCTCAAAGGACAATTGCTTATATAATGATTCATGAACAATTCACATTGTCCCATCATAATATGAGATCTTCTCGTATTTGAGAATAACATGATAGGTTATACCTCGTATTGTCTCAATTTCTTTAAGGTCAAATGCCAAGATTATCCGATAATCAAGGAAAAAAAATCATGAATTATTCTATTTTCCTATAAATATAACAAGATCATGACAATTATATATATATATGTGTGTGTGTGTGTAATGAAAGATATCACTCTAGACTAAATTAACATTACTAGTTGTATTATTCCAGGTATTCAAGTAGTAACTATAAGATATACACAACGTAAGAGAGACTGATACAAAGAAAAAACAAGAAACATGAGGAAAAAAAATTAAAAGATCTTTTTTTAATGAAAAAAATATTTTTTTATCACTTTTAAGTGGAACATGATATGATTTTCTCTTTTTTTTGTGTTTATTTTTCTCATATGTTGTAAATAATCAATAATTATAATTTGAATATCATAAAATTATGTATTATTTGTACGAAGAGAGCATACTAATCCATAACATTATTCAGTATCAATATTTAACTCTTAATGTCAAAGCCAAAAAGGTTAACTTGCTTTTTTTTGGTGAATGGGGCAATTTTTCTAACCAAAAAGAGAAAAAATATGAAGAAAGATGTGTAAAAGCACAGATGGGATCTGCCATAATAGAACCATCAAACCAACTTTGTTCCATCAATACCTAATTATAATTAGTAAACCAGTTAGCTCACCAAACTTGAACACAATTCTTCTACTTCTCTGTAAACATATTGCACTAGATAGAAAGAAGCAAAGAGAATCAATGAATTAAAATCTGTGGAAATTAAAAGAATAAAGAATTTTCCAATTTAAGGAGGGAAAAATCCTTATGGTCTGTCTATTTTGCAATATTTACACCATTCAATCAAGTTGTAGATCTCATGCAACAAGTTAATGATTCTAGACTTAACTACAATTGGTGAAAGCAAATGAATACAAGTATTATGATATAGTCATCAAATGGCAGGGAAGTCCAAAAAATAAAATTATTCCGGTTATTAAACTCGGCCCTACTTGTTAAGTTTTTTAAAGATCAATATGGATCGATCGACCTGGTTTGTAAATTACTTGCAAGGCATTGAGATATTGTCGTCCTTCTTTCTCAAAATGGTTGTAGCAAACATGTGAGTTCAGTCTCATTTTTCCCAACCACCACTCATGACTCGGCCTTTGGTCTC
>NW_011500054.1:23001-24669 GCF_000495115.2 Populus euphratica | reverse complement strand
CTAGTGTGCACATTTTCTAGGCCAGCACCTTGACTAAACCTTCTCTTCCTCCTTATTTCGTTACACTTGAGATGCCACATTTTCAGCTCAGCAAGCCATCATAGGTTATATAAGCAATAAATAAATAAATAAATAAAAGGAAGCTAGCTAACACACACTACCAAAAAATTAATAAATGAAAATGGACACACTGATAGAATATTTGTAGGTAGAATGTGGTGGATATTTCTGATTGAATATACCCTTATAGTATCCATTGGTAAACATTGATAAAAAATTCTCTCCTTATCTATCGAGGAAATTACAGTGGGAGAAGTTAGGAATGAGAAAAAACCAAGAAGTACGACGACGTATCCTTTTTTTCAAACAAAATTATCGACGGATTTAAATCAGTCGATTAAATTTATTGGTAAATCCATTTGTCAATTTTATTGTTGAGTTGAAATTTTTAGTAAACGTATAGAAATTTATATTTATATAAATAATTGATAATGAGTTACTTGTACTATTAAAATAGTTTGAATAAGTTTGACTTAAACTAATGTTTTATTATTGTTTTAGTTTACATAATTAATTAATTGATATTGTCATCAATATTCTATATAGGTTTGACATAAATAATAAATGATTATTTATGGATGTATTGAGATTCACCAAAAGGGTTGCGTATAATAAATTATTGTAATGAGGTTCAGAGTTTTATTAACTGTATACTACTTAATCTGAGAAATATTAGTTAAGGCGATATTAGATGTCTATGTAAAAGGTATAAAAATAAAAAATTTCTTGATTCATATGTTGTAACAAATCTATTTTCTTCAAAAAAGTTTATGGAGAGATACCCATATTAGTTTGCATATAGAGAACCATATGTTACTCACGAGACCATGGTAGAAAAGATTATTAGGTCAACTTTTAGTTCTGGCAACTTGTATAAAGTTGTAGATGACAATAAGGAATATGATTATAGATGCGATGAGAATAAATCAAGGTTATATTGGTTAATTTACAATAGTAGATTAAGAACCTAATATAAACACGACTAGTTTGTATTTATTTATTATCTTTTGAAAGACTTTGACAAACCATTACGGGATTGATGCACAAATCATAGAATATTATTGGTCGTTGCATATGTGTTCACATTTGAGTCAGATCATAGGTTGAGTAAGGTCAATTACAATATAATTTTTGAACGGGAGAAAAGCATTTTACATGAAAGGAATAGGCTAAAAGAAAACTTTTATGCTGTTAAATCCATAATGAAACTTCTCAGTCTAAGACACTAGAAAATTAACATGTGTCCACACTTTTGCATGTTGTAGTAACCTTAAAAATACAGAGTTGACCAAGTGTAGAACATGTGAGCATACTTGTTATAAACCTATAATTGGTAGGGAAAGGACTCTTGCTGCACATAGAAAACTCAGATATTTCCCAATCACAACTAGACTGCCGAGATTATTTATTTCATAAAAGCTTGTTAAGCATATGACATAAAATCATTCACATGATGTGGTGGATGAAATGATGGTGTATCATTCCGATGGTGATGACACGACCAAAAGATTGATGTCTTTTTCCAAGTACAGGAGTGTCGAAGTAATAAATAACCCGGCAAAACCGGGGTCGAATCACAGGGAGGTTAATTGTATAAATTATAAATAA
>NW_011500054.1:20207-22892 GCF_000495115.2 Populus euphratica | reverse complement strand
GTAGTAGTAATAGAAGAAGAAGAAGTTAATGAGAACTTTGAGATGAAAGATTAACATAAGAATTAAATAATCATAACAATAAATGTCAAGGTTAGAGGATCCACTAATGATATATCAAACAAGTATAGTATAAATTCTTATTATTCAATTGGAAACCACACACAAAGGAAGTTCCAATCAGATTATAAATTGTTAACATGATTACATTAGTTATCTTATTCGATTAATGCTAATACTTATAAATCTCATCAGGCATTCATGATTATAACTTATGTTAACTGTCATAACTCAATTCTAGGTTATTCTCCAAAATTCATTTTTTTTTCAAAATAAAGATAAATAATAATAATAAAGGCTGGAACCGTGGAGAAAGTAGGTCGGGAAATCAAGTTGTAATTTTTGGAGGAAATTCAAGACCAATTTGTGCCCCGTTATGCCCAAAAATAAAAAAAATACAAATTCAAGGTTAAATTAAATGATTATTGGACGAATTTGTATAAAAATTAAGTCCAATAACATAATTAAATTTTTAATTGGCCAATTTGATTTAATCATGGGCCAAATTAAATTTTAATTATGTTTAAGAATTAATTTGGATCCAATTAAAGGATTTAATTAAGTGCAAGGACTTAATTATACTTTAAATGGGTCAAATTAATATTATTTGGGGCTTAATTGGTGAAAAATTAAGTTTGGGAGCCTAATTTGGGTTTAATTAAGAAGGTTGGAATTTTAAAAGATCAAATTTAATTTTTACCAAGTTAATTGATTGAAATAAGGGGTCAAATTATAAGAAAATTAAAGTTTTTGGGTCAATTAGGGGTTAAAATGATAAAATTCATTGCCAAGGACCAATATGCAAAAGATGTCAAACTATAGAGGTTTAATTGACAAAATTCAAGGGTCAAATTGAAGAAATTAAAAGTTTAATAGTCAATTAGGGATGAAATTGCATAAATCCGAGATCAAAAACCATATTGTAATAGGCGCGTAGATCCAGGGCTGAAGTTGAAGTTACGTCGGGGCCAAATTGCATTAAATCAAAAGTTTAAGGTCAATTAGGGATTCTATTGAAAGCAATTGAAAGCTAGAGGACTAAATTGAAAATAAGCAAAAAAAGAATCCCTAATTTTAACCGTTTTTGCATTTTTTTTTAAAAAAGAAAGTGACCCGGTTTAACCGTTTTTTCATTTTTTTAAAAAAAAGAAAGTGACCAGGCGACGCGTCACCTGGTTACTGTTCATCATTTTCCCCGGAAGCTGTCAGGGTAGCAGTTTTGTAGGTGCATTTAATGCCTCGTTTGTGACCTAAAATTAATAACTAATGCACCAAAATGGCCACTTGAAATCCCTCTATCCTCGTGTATATCCCGTTCAGGCCTATAAAAATAAAAACTGCTCTGGTGATCGGCCTAAAGTGGCCACCTCAGGCAGCCTTGGACTGTCAAATTTGGCAACTCGAGGTGCACACTTTGAACCAACAGTTTAGAGTCTTCTGGTTAAATCAAGGGCTGAAAATTTCCCCCTCAAGAAGACAAGATTGCCCTCTTCCACTCCTATAAATAGAGGAGGATTTAATGGCCAGGGGACAAAGAAAATCAAGTGTAAAGTTGACAAAAAACCAACCTTTTTCTCTTGATTTCATCTTTTTATGCTTTCTCCTTCTCAGCCGCACCTTCGGCCGCCACTAATCTTGCCACTGTCCCTCCCACTACAACCTCCACTACAACCAGACACCTCACAACCTTACATGATGGTTGCACCACCTCTCCCTCTCTTTCTTTTCTCTGTGAAAATCATTTTCCTCTCCACCATCGCAGCTCCAACAATAGTAGCAACCACCCCTCCCAGTGGCTTCCACCCTTTCCAGTAGCAATAGAGGCAACGACTCTCTCCTTATCCGCTCCCCCCGCCAATGATTGTAGCACCGACCGTGACAGTAGCATTACCTGTAACTCGAGCAGCAGCAACCCCGACAACTCAACTCTCCACCGTTGCCACCACTTGCACCGCGTCATCCTCCCTGGTCAGACCACCCTCACGCCAGGTAACCTTCCTCCTCCTCCCTTTTTTTCGTGCTCTTCCTCACGACTGTTCACATGAAAAGTGGGCGTGAATTATAATTCACGCCCACTACTCATGCAGTGGATGTTGGGTCAGGCCGCATCTGGCTTAACCTAAATTTCTGGGCTAGGTTTGGCCCGACCCCAAAGAAATAAATAAAAAATATTGGGCCGAGATCGGGTCAACCTCTTTTGTGGCAGCCCATGTAGATTTTTATTTATTTATAATAATATATTATAATATTTAAAAAAACAAAAAAATTCCAAATTTTTTTCAAAAATCCTTTTAAAAAATTTGTGATCTTCTTAATATTTTTCTACTAATTTTGCATAATATCGGGTTGTATATATTAAAATAACTGATTTTCTCCAAAATATTTCAAAAAAATAAATTAAAAAAATTTCAAAAAATCTCAAAAAAAATTTAAATCAATTTTCAAAAAAAATTATTTTCACGCATACAGCCAAATCCTAAAAAAAATTTCCAAGTATGTTTTCATTAAAAAAAAATTACATATTTCTCATGTTTTGAAAACCAAAAAAGGACATCATAACCAGTTTATGATCATCCGTTAGGGTTTGGCTAAAATATCAAAAAACAATTCTCCAATATATATATATAT
>NW_011500054.1:4850-19914 GCF_000495115.2 Populus euphratica | reverse complement strand
ATATATATATTCTTCTAGGATCCAGATATAGACTTTAATATTTATGGGTATAAAATTATACGATAAAGTATACCCTCAGATATTAAAGATACAAAGTGTAAATAAATATGATACTAAAATTAAGACTTTAGAACAGTTAGGATTTAACCCGATATGGTAGAGACTCTCTCATAAAGAGTGATCTGCCTTGAACTTTAGATAAAACCAATAAATGAAAACCCAACTTAAAAAAAAAAAAAACAATCAAATAACAATGCAGCTTACCTTAGGTAGGCTGCAAGAGAGGTGATGTGTCTTCCCCTTGCACAACCAATCCTTTACTCAAACTCTCGCAGACCATAGGTTCCTAGTGACCATAATACTGGGTAGCGACTCCTAAACAAATCAAGCAAATGAACTATAAAATCGATAACGAATCCCACGCGTTAACGTGCACACAACTTCATTGATAACGTCAAAATTGGAGCCATTTGAAAACATGAAAGTTGTAGGAAATTATCTCAGCTTTTTAGAAAGAAAAAAAAGAGATTATTTGAATTTCTAGAACTCCAAATATGGGCCAAACACTGAACAATATTCGAGCTGGAGAACAGATTTAGACTTCTTCATTGTTGCTATAATTTGGACTTGCAAATGGCCTTATTAAATCTTGAGCTCTATATGAAAGTTGTAGGTTTATGTCTTATCTTTCCATCCATATAAAGTAGACCTAAATCCAAGATCTATAGCTTTAGATATGACCCAATTACCAGATTTATAGCTCCAGATATGACCCAATTACCAAACAGTATTCTGGTATGGACTGCACCAGCATCTCTTTTCTAAGTTTGGTCATCTCTTTGTCCTTTCATTTATGTGATAGGCCTGCATTTAAAATGAACATTTACCATAAATTAAAGGTATCTTATATTATTAGATATGTTAGTATAAAACATGTTTTAGTTAAGGAGTTATTGATACTTCAAGTGCAAAATGATAATATAAAACCTTGATAAAAATGCACTTTTAACTACTAATCATGAAGCTAAAAAATATTTTAATAGGGTGCATCCTTGAATTTTAATGAATCAAGAAACATTCATATTGGGTGATGTACAAATGAATTCAATCCATTCAGGTCTATTACTGCTTCTTATTCTTATAAGTCGTTGATATTCACAATTTATAACTTATCACTAGGGATATATACAAGGTTGTGGTTCATTTTTTTATTTATTTATGGTCATACTCAATCCTAAAAGTCCAAGTCAAAATATAGATGTTTGTTTTTGTCCATCGATTAATAAGTTAAAGGAGGTGTTGTCATCTGAGGCTTTAACATATGGTGCATTGAGGAAACATAATTTTTAGATTACAAAAAATTTAATGTGAACTATTAATTATTTTCTAGAATATGAACTAGTTTCTGGTTGCAACACCCATGAAAAACTAGCATGTCCATACTATATAAAAAATAATAAGGCCTTCACGTTAACAAATAACAGTAAAACATCTTTTTTTATTATCATATACGGTTCTTGATCATAAATATAAATATGACTTCTTTGTTGGCAGACTTGGAAGGGATGTTGCATCACTGCTGCCATTAGATGAAAAATTGTATGACGTGGTGTTAGAGTAAAATGAATTATTATAATGTAGTTTAGGGTTTTATTAATTATACACTATCTAATCCGAGAAATATTAGTGAAAACGATATTAGATGTCTATGTAAGAAGTATAAAAATAAAAATTTTATCGATCTAGATGTTATAACAATGCATCTTTTACAAAAAAAAAAAGTTTATGGAGAGATACTTGTGTTAGTTTGTACATGAAGAATCACATGCTCCTCACGAGACCATAGTAGAAAGGGTGGTTATATAAACTTCTAATTCTAGCAACGTGCATGAAATTGTAGATGATAAAAGTAATCCTTATAGGAATATAGTTATAAAAGTGAAAAGAGTGAATAAGTGTTATGTTGGTCAATTTCTAGTAGTAAATAAAGAACCTAAAGAAGACGTGATTAGGTTTTTTGATCTTTTGAAAGACTCTGACGAACCATTATAGGATGGGTACACAAATCATAAAAAAATTATCGATAGTTACATATGTGTTCACATTCAAGTCAGATCATAAATTAAATAAGGTTGATTATGAAAAAAATGTTAAATAAAAGAAAAGCATCTTACCTGAAAGGAATAGGCTAAAAGAAAACTTTTATACTATTAAATCTATGATGAAAACCTTCATTATAAGATACCATAAAGTTGACATATATCCAAACTTTTACATATTGTACTACATTAACAATACAAAGTTGACTGAGTGTTGAACATGTGGTATGTTTGTTATAAACCCATAACTGGTAAGGAAATGACTCTTGTCGCACTTAGAAAACTTAAATACTTCCCAATCACACCTAGATTGTGAATGCTATTTATGTCATAAAAGACTAATGAGCACATGATATGACATCATTCACATGATGTGGTGAATTAAGTGATGTGAACGCTTCTGTTGGTGAAGCCCAAAAAAATTTTAATAGGGTGCATTCTTAATTTTTAAAGGAATCAAGTAACATTCGTCTTAAATTATGTATGGACAAATTCAATCCATTCGGGTTATTTGCTGCTTCTTATTCTTGTTGGCCGTTGATATTCATGATTTACAACTTGTCATCAGGGATGTATATGAGACTGAAGTTTATGTTTTTATCTACGATTATACCCAGTCCTAATAGTCCTAGTTGAAATATAGATGTTTTTCTTCATCTATTGATTAATGAGTTAAAGTAGTTATGAACATCTAAGGCTTTGACATATGATATATCAAGGAAATATAATTTTCATATGAAGGTAGCTTTGATGTGGACTATTAATTATTTTCATGTGTATAAAATAGTTTTTGGTTGGAGCACACATGAAAAACTAGCACTTCCATAATGTTTGAAAAATAGCAATGCCTTCACGTTAACAAATGACGATAAACCATCATTTTTTTATTACCACATACAGTTCTTGCTAATGGATCACAAGTATAGAAAAAAAATAAAAATAACTTCATTATTGGTAGAGTTGAAAGGGATGTTGCATTGTCGTTACCTATTGTACCTTTGTCAGGGTGCGGCATTACGATGACCCTTTCCAAAGCGAGGATGGATGTCGAGGTCTTTGTTTTGTGAAAAAAGGAGTCACCACCTAGTATTATAGTCACTAGAAAACCTAACTAGTCTTTAAAGATTATAAGGCAAGGGATAAGTTATGTAAAAGAAAGGTTTTAGTACCTCTAGTATGCTCTACCTAAAATAAGTTGCTTTGTATTTGGTTTGTCTTATAATTACTATGGAGTTGGTGTTTTCTACTCCTATCAGTTTTTCTAGGCTAAGTTTGCTACAATGAACAAACTGAGATTCAAAATCTAAAAAGAAATAACATTTGGTCAATATGGATCATACCTTAGATATATCCACAAAATACTAAGGAGAACCAATACAAATCTCTTGAAATCTGTAGTTGATTCAAACTAAAACTTGCAACTCGTGGATTAGGAGATAACTAATATAGAAATCCAAGGAGATTCAATATGCTTAAAAGCTCACTTTTCTCTTTGGTATTTCAAGTGTTTTGATTGTAAATTGCAAGAAGAAATAGAAGAAAAAAATTACATTAGAAATTTAAGGAAATTTAAAGCGCTTTAAAAGCTCATTTTTTTCTTAGTATTTCATACTTTCATGGCTCGTAAAACATGGAATCAAAAATTAAAATGTTCCCAATTATTTTCAAGGTTACTTTCAAAGATGTGCAATTAAATTATTCTAAACAATATTTTGGGCATAAATCTACCCTTATGTTAAAAATGAACAAGTTGTGTTACTCTCAATAATATTTTGTACATTTATCTTTCATAGGTTTCTTTGCCTTTTTATTATTAAGGGATAATGACTTATTATTTCTAAAAAAATATTTTGAATATTAACCACTTGGGGTCTTTTTATCCAAATATTAATAGTGAATAATGATAAATTATTTCCAATAATATTTTGAATAGCAATCATTTTGAGATTTTTTATCCAAATATTAATATTAAATAAAAATAAATTTTTAAAAAACAATATTTTTATATTTTTAAAATATTGGTCAACACACTTTTAAATTTACAAACATATTGTAAAATCTAGAATATAATAAAATAATTTTTATATTTAAGAAATTCATGTAAAAATATTTTTTGAAACTTCAAATGTTTTTTTCCCTTAAAAAACATATTCAAAATATTTTTTAGGATATTAATCATATCCAACATACAAATTTTGTTTTTATATTTTGTCGAAATACAAACAACACATGTAAACCAAACATCACAATTAAAGAAGCCACCCGAACACATGTATATTCCAAAATTCACAGAGCCTGAATATAAGTCTGCCCGTTATTCTCAAAAGAAAAGCACAAGTTCGCACGCACCAAAAAAACAAAGTTGAACTCAAAGCCTTACAACAGAAACAGAAACCGTGTCTCACGCATATCCTCTTTTCCTAATCTCTGGCGCTGCTATGCTAGTTTCATGGAAGAGAAAAGGAACCTGGAAAGCATGCCTCTATACCTCATATATTTAGGACTGAACTAGATCCAAAAAAATCAAATGGCCGATTAATCCTCCTTTAAAGAACAGAAAGGAAAAAAGGTGACCAACAGGGCCAGCCCAAAAAGACCAAACCCTACAAAGGAAATGCTCTCACGCTTTTATGCTCTCCTCTGGACGAAGTTATGTTTAGAAGCAAAACCTCCTATGCAACATTCTAGGACAACAAGACAGCCGAACAAAAAGTGCAGGGATGATGCAGACCTATGAGACTCATGGTTCCTCACCAACTAGAAGTAAAAACAAAGAATATGAAAACCTTCTAAGCTTAAAACCGTGGAAGAAAAACAATGGAAAAGCAACACAATTTTGTTGTCAAAATAAAGAGAAAAAAAAACTGAAAGTTCGAACCCCAAAAAAAAGGAAGACAGGATTTGAAAAGAAAGCACATCATACACCAATTTAAATATAGCAGGGAAAAAGAAGCAGCGAAGTCTTATGCCTGCAAACCTTGCTTGTTTGAATGCAGAAGATGAAGTACAGACAGGTGGAAAAGCCTGTGCCTTTATGCCTCTGAAAGCCAAAGAAACCTTCCTCTTTTTGTCGTTCGGAGTTCTAAAAAACCCTTAGATTTTGTGAACTCCTGTTTGGCAATGTAGGATAGACTGGATATAATCTTTCCTCTCGTTCTCGTTGGTTTTCTGTTTCTCTAACCTCAGCCTTATGCTTGTTCTCTCTGTTTTTTATTTTCACTCTTTCTTTGCACCTCTCACAGCTTCCTCCTCCCTCTGTTTTTGGTCTCTCCTCTCTCTTCTCCTCCTCTTTTTTGTACTGCAATGCAGGTTCTTGTACTAAAACCGTTTCCCTTGCAGTTGCAAACCTGAGGTGAAAATAGGAGGTACTTGTACTTGAACAGACCAAGCTGGCCTGAGGACACAAGGACGAGAGAATAAAAGAAAAGCCAGCTGGAACGACTATAGAGGAGAGAAAGATCTTCAGATGAGGAGAGGTACTTTTCAAAAAATGCAAATGAACAAGTAACAAATTCAAGTCAGAATGGTAGTCTAACAAGATAAGGAGACTGCTATGATTCATCCAAAATTAAAAGGGACTCGCTTACAAGACAATTTGGTTGTTGCTTGCCTTCGCTCCTTACACAAGACATGCACAAAGGCATTACAAACACGCCGTTGAACCAGATCAAATGCGTAGAATCCTGAGAAAGCCCTGTGACGAGATAAATTAGAAAATATAAAAAATAAAACGTATGCTTGCACGTCTGATCATTAGCTAAAATAAATAATATATGCAATAATGTAGTAACTTTGAAAGTCAAATGTACCTTATAAAACAAAAATATTTGATAGCTGTCGCTTCAGATTTTAGAATGGAACCTGTCTGGTAAACTTGGGAGTTAATAAGCTTAAATAAGTACTTTCGTCCAAATCCAGGCATTAAATGTCGATTTGACCTCATAAATGAGATTTGCTACTCACTTTTTCCCTTGTAATTTAAGTTCAAGTCAGCCTGCGCTATCTAGCGATGCCACAACTTGATTATAAAATTTTGAAGAACGTTGATATTTTAGTAGGGATAAACAACCACTCATTTAGATTATATGCTGGATAATATTGATTTGATTGTACTGAAGAGGATAATATTAGATTAATTTGGGGATTGTATATATCATCTTTAGTAAACTTTAAATACGCTGCTTATGGTAATGTAATGCAATAAGAAACAATTGCCTGTTCACGTTTCAGTAAACAAACGAAAGAAAAAACCATGAGAACAAATCGTTCTACCCACGTCCAATTAATTCAGGTTGGGGCTGTTTCAAAACAGCGCCGTCTTGTTTCCTTAGCTGAAGAAGGGAAAAACAATGTGAATCAATGTATAAAAGAAGGACGGTGTCGTTTGTTGCTGAAACACAAGGCAAAGATAAGCAAAGAAACAGCCACGTAATCCAGTGTGGCAGATTTTTATTTTCTGATCCAATCCCTTTTCTTCAATTCCTTGAAATCTGGCAAAATTTCTTCTAATTTAATTTTCAATCAACTCCTTTATTTTAACATCTTTTCAATTTAGTTCTTGGTTCTAAAAAAGTCCTTCAAATTAGCATGTAATTGGGTCTCTCGAATCATACCTGCAAATTCAGGCCAGAATGCTTCTCGAAGCAGAATTCTCTACTTTCACAGTGCATATTCAAATGGGAATATCTTAAGTTTCTGATATTCAAATTAGATGATTAAAAAAAAATACATCACATATATAAGAATACAACTTTCATGAAGGATTCAAAGTCAGATAAAATAATTTTGAAGAATAGAATTTGATCGTAATCTAGTTGGTCCAAAATGGGTCTCTTGATCTAATTCAAAAACTGAAAATATCAAGCTTCCCAATATAGCTGAGAGTCTGACCTAAGAATAGCGGGTAATAGAATTGCGATGGTAGCAAAATCAATCTTTAGTGCAAAAACTCAAGCTAAAATCCTTCTCGTAATAGGATACTTTATTTTTACACTAGAAATTCAAATGAGAATATCTTGATATTCTGATTTGCAATAAGGTGATTCAAAATCCAAATCTATCTACACGTACAGGACTATAACTTTCATGAAGGATTGAAAGTCAGATAAAATCTTTTTGAAGAACAGAATCCAGTCGTAATCTAGTTGGGCAAATAGGGTCTCTTAACCTGATTCAAAAAATAATAATGTCGAGCATCCCCATATGACTGAGAGTCTAACCTAAAAAAAGTGAGTCTTAGGACCAAATAAAGGTGAAAATCAATTTTTTAAAATGTCATGAATGATAGCATATAGTTGGGATGGCCGGATATTGCATGAAATCAAGTCAGAATCAAAGTCTAAGTTTGCACAAGGATGGTATTACAATAGAATTGCAACAACAACAAAATTAGTTTTTTAGTGCAAATTCCAAGGGATTTATCCAACCTTAAAGACTAGATAACAAAGGAACAAATTTAGTATTATGAAGACTCCTAATTAGCCTAAGAAACCTAACAATTTCTGCAGCAAAGAGGGAGGATAAATGGAGCAGAAAACAGCTAAAATAGTCATTTCTTTCTTCTTTGCTTTTGTCAATTTTCAACAACCATGAACTAAATTCTGCATTTGGTTTAAGAAGGATACACGCCATCTCCAGCACATGAAGCCCAAAAATGAGTAACAACACTACTGTTCAGTAAAGAATTGTATGATATAGTGTTTGAATATGACGATATTCTATTTAGTTTTCAATTTGAAAAGCAAAAGTTTTCTAGTTTTTATTTTACCTAAATTAGGTAAAACGAAATATTTTATAGGAGCTTCCTTTTTGAAAAACAAATCTCTTATGTTATAACCTTGATACCATGCATATTGAAAAAAACATGTTTGAAAGTATTTTCAACATGGTTATGGATGTAAAAGAAAAGAAAAATGACAACATTAAGGACAAAATTAATATATCTTCGTTTTATCATTGTAAAAATATAGAGTTGGTTTATAATAGACCATAGATCTCAAATCCCAAAGCTAATATTGCCTTAGATAAGAATACACAATTACTTGTCTACCAATATCTTAAGTGTTTATGTTTTCTGATGATTACATTAGTCATCTTATTCAATTAATGCTAATACTTGTAAATCTCGTCAAGCATTCATGATTATAACTTATGTTAACAACAAATCAAGTTCCTTTCATAGCTCAGGTGTCGGTTATACCATACATTATGGGCTATGAAAGTGCCAAGCATTTGTTGTACCAAGTGTTATACAACATAAATCAAGATTAGTCATTTAACAAGCAAAGTATTAAAGAGTGAACAAGATAGCAAATATAAAACATGTTAGTATCAAACATTAAAGTCCATATTAAGTTTACATTATACTTATTCTTACACCATTAGTGTAACCTTTTCACCTTGACATAATTAACTTAGCTAGACATAATGAAAGAAAGCAAAATAGATAAACAAAATAAGAACATAAAAGTTAACTAAGTAAAGGAAAGGAAATGAAAGGCATAAACTTAATATTAATGAAAACAAAGCATAAAAAATACAAAGAGAGAAAGGAAGAGCATGATCTTGATCTGGACACCAAGATGCCTAAATGCATGGCAAATGCCTCCTTTTATAGGCCAAAAATGGGAACTATTGATTTGATGACTAATTGATAAGTGGGTGACCAACTTTTGACTTGGTGACAATCCTTATCTTCTCTTGTCTGCCCAAAACGTCATTGATAACGTCAAAACTGGAGCCAGTTGCAAACATGAAAGTTGTAGGCAATTGTCTCAGCTTTCTTGTGTAAAACATTCAGCTCATTTGGACTTCTAGAACTCCAGATATGGCCAAAATACCGAACAGTGCTCGGGCTGGAAGACAGATTCGGGCTTCTTTGTTGTTGCTACTATTTGGACTTGATAATGGCCTTTTTAGATCTTGGGCTCCATATGAAAGTTGTAGGCCTATGTCTTACCTTTCCATCCATATAAATTGGACCTAAATCTGAGATATATAGCTCCAGATATGACCCATTTACCGAACAGTGTTCCGGTTTGGATTGCACCGACATCTCTTTTCTAAGTTTGGCCATCTCTTTGCCTTTGCAATTTAAGTTCTTAAAGTCATCAATCAATCCTTTTATTTATGTGATAGGCCTCAATTTAAAATGAACATTTACCTTAAATTAAAGGTATCTTATATTATTAGATATCTTATTATAAAACATGCTTTAGTTAAGGAGTTATTGATACTTCAAGTGCAAAATGATGATATAAAACCATGATAAAGATGCACTTTTAAGTACTAATCAACATGCTTCAAAATATCAAGGTTGGTAAATTTAAAGGATTGCAAATTGTATAAAATAAAGAGTCATGACTATTACATGTTTATACAAACACTTATTCTACTAACTTATCGGGATTTATTGTCAAATGGGATATGTGATGCATTTAAGGAGATCAATCATTTTTTTAGATATATATATTCCAACAAGTTGCAGACATAATACATGAGGAGGCTTGAAATGAATATAGTTCAAACAATTTGCAAACTTGAAATGATATTCATTTCCATCATTCTTTGACTAAATAGAGCATCTACCCATACATCTACCGTTTAAGGCAAATATTGGAGGCCCAATTCAATATAGATTGATGTATCCATTAGATAGGTAAGGGATTATGCAAGCATCATAATTAAAATTCTATTTTTTTTAAATTCAAAACATTCATTTAATTCTATATAGAAATTGTTCAACATTAAGATAAAAGTAAAAAAAAATAAGGCACATGTTGATGCTTCAATATGCAAGACTTATATTATTGAAAAGATTCCAGTATTTATCTCATACTATTTTGAGCCTTACTTAAGAATAAGAATCAATCGCATTTAAAGGCATGACAACGATAAGGAAATGCCATCGAATAGGAACTCATTAATATTCTCTCATCCTCGATGATCCATACCAAAAAATGCTATGAGGAGAAGATATTTGACAAAAATAAAATTCAAACAAGCACATAATTGTGTGTTATTTAACTGTGCTGATTTGAGGCTTTTTATTTATTAAGTATAATACTCCACATGTTGTTACTTTCAAACAATTTTTCTCTTATATTATTATAAACTAATAGCTTGTTGAATTCCTCGTAGGCAACATCAGTAATTTTTACTATCCAAAACTCACAGCTAATTGAATCCCAAATCTTTTGATTACTAATAAACAATTTTCCTCGTGATTTAAAACACATGTAAGGACTATTTAATTATTATTGTATTTTAAGATACTTAATTTAATTACACATTTATCTTTAACTGTGATGGAGATGTAATTCATATACTTGGTTTATCAATTAGGAGGGAATGTTAATGTCACTTTGAATTTACCAAGTATAGGTCTTGAAAGAAAGGTGAAGTGCTATAACAAGTATTTCATCAATGGACATATGTTTCATAATAAAGAGCATGATCAAGGTAGAAAGACATATAATAATAGAGGTTAAGAGATTGACTTCTAATGAGTTTAAAGATGACTACTATGAGAAGTTAGAAGAGGTCATTGAATTGCAATATTATAGCGAGCAGAATAAAGTATTTTTATTCAAATTTTATTGGTATGATACCATTGCCAGATGAATTAGAGTAGATCCCTATCAAGGTTTTGTTAAAATTAATAAAAAAGCTAGACTCGACAATGTTGATGATGTCTTTGTTTTTACCAAGTAATGCCAGAAAGCTTATTATGTATGCATTTCTTCTTTTACAAAGGATCGTTCAAGAATTGATTGATTATTCATAGTGAAAAACAAACATGGAGGTTATGTCCATGTTATTTATTATGGCAATGATGAATTAACTGTCAGAGATAATATCTTTTAACTTGATGAGTTAGTTGATCTATATTGATTATGTTACTTTATTTAATGACTTGGAAGAAAATTTAAATTTTCATATCGTCGATAATACTTTTATTGATATTGATGTTGAGGAGTTAAATGATGTTTTGAGAACCAACAAACATACACAAGTTAGTCAAGATGATGATAACAAATAAATGAACGTAGAAGATTGTGATGGATATGACGATAATGAAATTAAAGATTGTGATGGATATGATGAATATGTAATGCAATAAATATAATGTAATATTTCTGGATGAAATTAACCTTAATATAATGAGAATTATTTTTGTTTATTATTAAATCATAATAATATATTTATGTTATGTGATTTTATTATTATACATATATCTAGTGTTATAGTGTGTATTGTTGTGATTTTAAGTATTTATATAATGGATACATAACAAATACAAATACAATCTGGCAACATAAACTATTTTTCACTGATGCAAATACTAATAGCCTTGAAAAATACAGATAGGCACATCGACAGATTAAAGTCTTCGATATATTCCAGGGAGAATTAGAGCTTTTCACCTCTTAATTGCACTGCTCATTGTGTTCAATGCATACGAGATCACCAACGATTAATGTTTCTCGGTATATTCCTCAAAGCTAATGTATTAGTCACTTCTCACTTGCACTGTTCATTATTGTTCAGTACATAAAGGATCACCGATGGTTAATATACACGATATTTTCCAGAGAGCTAAGGTACTATTCATTTCTCACTTGAAATGTTTATTAATGTTCTTTTCATATGGGATCGTTGGTGGTTAATGTACATTAGTATTTTCCCAAGAACTAAGGTAATGTTCATTTCTCACTTGCATTGTTTATTAATGTTCCTTATAAACAGAATCACCGAATGACTAAAAAGTAGTAGATCATAGTTTGCGGGTTTCTAAAAATTTTGGATTAAATTAAAAATCTCAATTAAACTTGACAGATAAAAATAATGATAGAAAAATTAAAATATTAATTTTTTATTTACCATTGGTAAAGGCATCAGTGATAGTTGGGGGGTTTCTGAAAACTTTTGGATAAAATCTAAAATTTGAATTAGACTTTACAGATGAATAAACTAATGAAAAAAAATAAAAAATAAAATTATTTACCATCATTAAAGGTGTCGATGATACGTGGCGAGTTTATAAAAATTTTGGATTAAATTGAAAATGTCAATTAGAATTGCTAGACAAAAACACTAACAGAATAATTAAAGTATGAATTTTAAATTTTTTGGCAGTAAAGATGTTGATAATACTTGACGTGTTTTTGAAAAAAATTATTAAATTAAAAATCTTAATTAGACTTGAATGGTAACGGTTAAATGAAAAATTAAAAATGATAATATTTAATTAGTTATCGGTAAAAAAACCCCAAATTATAAGACCAGAATCCCTAAAATCAGAATAAACATGCACATCTCTTCTTTTCTATTTCTCTGCAACTTCTTTTCTTCTCCTTCCAAATCTTCATCTTTCTTTCTCTCCTTAACTAATTCCCTTCTCCTCCATGTGCAGATTTTTCTTCTTTTTTTCTTCTCCTTTTCTTCTTCTCTTGTTATTTAATGATTTATTTGGATTTTTGTTTCCTCTTCTCAGGCATGGGAAAACTTAATATTAATGTAAGATGATTCTTTTTCTTCTTATTTTATGTTTCTTTTTTTTTTTGCAATTTGTTTATATATTTTTTTTATATTTTTATATTCTTAATCATTGTATAAATGTTAGTGGATTTTTTATTTTTTATTTTTTTATAAATAATTGTATAATTTTTTATTGAAATTTTTTTATTTTGTTATTTTTTCTATTATAAATAATTGCATAAATATTGATGGCAATTTTTTAATTTTGTTTTAATTTTTTTTATTAATAATTGTATAAATTTTATTGGAAAGTTTTAATTTCTTAAGACTTTTTCTTTAAAGATTATATATAGATTGTTGAATTTTTTTAACTTTTTAATAAATTTAATGATTTCATAAATGTTTTTAGAATTTTTTTAATTTTTTTTTGAAGTTTTATGTTCTTTAATGATTGTATATAGATTGTTGGCATTTTTTTAATTTTCTTTTATTAATATGGTTAGCTAATTGATTATTGGAAAAATCAAAAGCATGTCGTACGAACATGATTCTGCCAATTCTTTTAGAAGCGCTTTTGACAATAATGAGTCATTGAGTGCTGACAAAAAATAGGCACTTGAGACATTGGTAACCACGCTCAACACGGGATTTTCAAGTGTGATGCTGCCATGTCAAGAGGGTTCCTTCATAGCAGTATCCATTTATTCGAAAGTACTAGGCTTAATGAAAGAACGACCTTTCAATGCATGTTTGTTTTAGAACGACTTTTCAATGCATGTTTGTTTTACATTCATAGTGACATGTAAATAATTTAAAAAAAAAATAATTTCAAGCAACATCATCAATTTTAGGTTTACAAACATTGAGGCTACTAGAATCATAATATCGCTGATGAAATCATCGATGAAAATTTCAATGTTTCAATGGAGTTAGATTTTCAAACATCTTTAATAGAAATCTATAATTGGTGTATGGTTCAAAATGTTTAAGGTTAATATTAACTTAAATATGTTTTTTATTATCTTAATTCAGTTACTTTATTAATATTAATAAAATTCTTCGTGTCTGCAAGAAAATTTTTCAACGGGATAGAGTTGACAATGTTATTGCAAGGAGAGTTTAGAAGAATAATGCTATAACTAATCAAGATAAAAATCAAAATCCTTTTATTTACTTTTATTATTCATTTAATAACATATAATTCATTCATAACATATAAGTTGTGTAATTTTTTATATGAGACCCAAAATAAATCCAAAAACTATATGAAAGAAAGAGAACTTTCAGGCTAAAAGGAGGTGGCAATTTGGAAGGATTTCAGACTGTCATACATCTCATAGTCCATGTGGACAAAACATATTCAGCATATGATGTCCGATCATTTAGCGCGACGATCACACTTCGATATAAAGGGCCAGAACCAATGTTCATGGTTTTGGTACCATGTACAAGGACAACTCCATCCTATTCATTTTACATGTGAAGCGGATGGTAAGATTTTTTTTAATTACATCTATTTTTTTATTTTTTTATAAAAATATTTAACTAACAATAATTTTCTCTAGAAGGCTATGGATCTTAGAAGCGAACCAAGCCTAATGAAGCTTTTTGTGAAAATACGTGTGCGAATTGATAATCACCAAAAACAAGTGTAATAGCTCATGGATAGCCAAGCTTAATACTTTGAGGTATGTTGTTTTCAACCTTTGTTTTCTTAAGTTATTATTATTTTTTTGAATTTGTTGACTTTTTTTTCCATGCTACATATAACACCCAATTAAAGGAGAAATACAATGATGAACCTTTGACCCATCAAGATCTCAATCTGGATTTATGGTTGGAAGCAGGATTTTTTGGTAAACCCGATAAAAATCGAGTATACGATCTCTCTATCACTACAACTGAGAATTTGCAGACAACTCATAGTGTTTCAACCATTGAATGTTCACTATCAATTCTAAGCACTCAAACTCCTGAGTTTAAGGTGATTTTAGACTAGCAAGTTCAAGCCCGGACAACTTATCTTTCTACTGATTATGAACGACTCAATATTAAAACAATTGAACTCTAGCAATTGATAATAAAAACGAGATCACATATGAGTGGTATATATACTTATTCTTATTCACTCCATGATTCAAGTGAAGACCCGCCTCCTCCTCCAGTACTTTTATTGTAAATTAGTTGTATTGGAACTTATAAATATTTATATTTGTATTAAGTATTTAAATTTTATATTAATTTATTTATTTAATTATTCCCTATTTCTGTTTAATAGAATTATTTTTAAGAAATATTTATGATTAAAAAAAAAAGTTTAAATTAAGCTACACCTTACAGACGATCTTAGCTATGGATTCCTGGAAAATCACGTAATAATTATTTATGATGCTAATAAGGTGCACTATCCTTGTCCATGGAATACATGCACTTACATGGGACTCAAAAATTAAGGCACTACTCCAAATACTTAACAAGATGAAAGC
>NW_011500054.1:0-4829 GCF_000495115.2 Populus euphratica | reverse complement strand
GGGAGGGGGGGGGACATTTTAACTGAAACTTTTTATAATTATATATTCTACTGACATTTATAGTTATTTTTATATTATGTTTAAATATAAAATTGTGGGGTATCAATATAGAATATTTTCCAAAATAAAGTTACATATCTATTCTGAACAAAGTTATTAAATTCAATTCATTTATGATCTAATTTAATTAATTATTTTATTTTTATTTTTTAAAAATTAAAATAATATTATTTTAATTTTTTCAAAATTATAAAATTAAAATTTAATGGAGTGGATCATGGATTGATCTACTAATCAACCAAGTCAACTTCAATTTAATTTTTTTAAAAAAAAACCTTATCTAGCGATCAACCAATGTTACGCCCTTTTATCATTCTTCAGCATCCTAATAATCTAATATAATATGTCATGGCCCTTTCTTATGAATCATGGAAAATTAGAAAATAATAATAATAAAATATTTATAAATTAGAAAATAAAATATTTAACGAACACATTAATAACTTGGCTAATATATATCCACTCAGACACTTTATTATACAAAATAAAAAGAATTGGACACCTATTTGAACAAGATTCAATATAAGTCACTTAATTATCAGAATTAGATAATTTCAAACATTCGAGATTACTTTATCCATATCTAATTTAAACATTGAAATTATAATTAATATTAAAGATTTTGATAATCGTATTGTTACGCCATTAAATCAACATAAAATTAATGAAAGTTATAAAGGCAGAGCTAAGACGACTAAGATATATTTACCACGAGGCATAATGGGTGGATCACCCACCCTAACTTTCAGTCTTGAAATGAATTAAATAAAATATTTTAATTGAAATTGTAGAAAAACATTTAGGATCAACGTTGCGTTTGTATCCGGAAAACTTTCTATATTTATAATTTAAATTTTTTTATATTTATTTATTATTAAAAAAGTTGTTTAATGAAAAACATTTTCAAATCAATAAAAAATACTTTTTAGTTAATAAAAAAAATTAGTTTGATTTTCAGGAAGTATTTTTTTTATTTTGAACGGAAATTTTTTTTCAGAAATATTAAAAATTTGAAAAATATCATATTATTTGCTGATTATATAAAATTTGATCTTTAAACTTTTAATTACTATATATTTAATTTGAATATCATTTTTTTTTCAATTACATCTCTTAAAATTTGATTTAATTTAATTTTTATATTAATTTTGGTCCTTATTTTTACGATTGCTATTTAATTTTTTCTTATTATTTTTTTAATTAAAATTTTTTATCTATTAAATTTGGTTCTCATTATTTTGATTGTTACTTATTTTATATAAACTAATTTATGAAATTATTATTATTATTATTATTATTATTATTATTATTTTAATTTCATCATCTTTTTAGTTTTTTATCTGTTAGATATGATCTCTATTATTTTGATTATTATTTATTTTATTTGAGATAATTTATGAAATTAGATTTTTTTTCAATTCCATTCTCATTTAACTTTCTAATTTGTGAGATTTATTTCTTATTAATTTAATAAACTTGAGAAAAAAAATAGAATATTAATAAGCTATTTCCAACTCATTTTTTATAGTATAACCACATACTAAAAAGTATTTTTCAACTTATTTTTTATAATATTATCAAACATTAAAAAATAATTTATTTTTTCATAATTCACTTTCTAAAGAAACTACTTTTCAAAAAAAATCACTTTATTGCAATCAAATGGAGCGCAAACCGAGTTTTGTTTTGAATGACTAAAAGCTATTATTAACTACTCTTTATCAGAGTGCACCAAACCCATCTACTTAATTGTTCATCCTACTTCTTTTTCTTTTTAATTTTTTAATTTTTTAATTCTTTCATTTGTTTTTTTATATTTTTAAATTTCATTAATTTTAAATTAGATTTTATAATTTTTATTTATTTATTTTTTATAAGCATTTATTTTTATTACCATATTGTTAATTAAAAAAATAGTTATAAATTGTTTTTGTTAAATATAGTAAAATTCTAGATCCAGATCGTGAGTTTAGCAGGTTAAGTCATGAAACTCAAGTCGATTCAATAAATTATTTTTTAAATATTAAAAAAATATTATCTTGAATATTTTTTTAAGCCAAATTATATTTTTTTATCAGTCATCTAGGTTGCCTTCAGACTTGTCAAGTCGATTGAATTATATTAGGACAATTCGACATAGGTTAATTTTAAATCCAATTTAGGTAAAAAGTTGGTTCAAAAGATTTTCAAGGTTGTTCGGTAGGTTAGGCTCCTTTTTTATTTTTTATTTTTTATTTTTTATTTTATTTAAATTCCATCTTCCATTTTTTTCTTATGATTGAATCCATTTTGATTTATTTTTCAATTTTTATCTTCACTATTTGATTGATTTTAAATTAGTTTTTAGAAATTATTTTAGTTTGTTATTTATGAAGTTATCATAATCTCAATCAAATATCCTTGTATTTGATTGATTTTTAATTTTACAAGTTTTTATTTTTGTTATCATATCATTAAGTAAAAATAAGTTTTAATAAAAGAAATTATTAAACTCAATAAAGTTCACGATTTGGGTTGCAGGTGTATAGATTAATTACAAATTGATCTAATATGTTATCTTCTTAATATTAAAATAAAAAAATATCATCTTTAATTTTTTTTAAAGTCAAACTACTTTTTTTACCTATTATCTGGGTTACTTTTAGACCCGTCAAGTTGACAAAGTCGCATTAAAACAATTCTTATATGGATTAATTTTAAAATCAAGCTAGGTAAAAAGTCAAGTTTCAAGGATAACTTGTTAAATCGAGTTTGATAACAACCAAATAATTTCTTGTAACTTGAATACTTTCTTTTTTTAATGTTCAAGAATTTTTTGATATGACCCACAATATAGCATATTAACAAAAACATTAAAACATGTGGTGAACAGTATTCATATGAAAAGTTAACCACCTAAAATGTTTTCCTTTTCATTTAAGTTTTCTTTTTATTGCATCCTTATTTTTCATTCAAGTCTTTTTTATTTATTGAGTCATTATACTTTTCATTTAACAAACCTCAATCTTTTTTTTTCATTAGTGTTCTTTTTTTATTTGATATTTTTGCTTCCCATCTACCATTTTGCAATGAGGTTTTGAAAAATTGAAACCAAGTAAAACATGAAATGATGTCTAGAATCATGAAAATACAACGTAATGTGAGATGAAAAAAAATATTAAAAAAACAAACAAAAATACAACATAACAAAAAAAAACAATTTATTATAAAGTGTCATAATTACCCATAATTTAATATTTCATGCTAGATTAATTTGGGATTGAATTTAATAATTTATTTTAATTTATTTTAAATAAGATTCTAGTAATGTTGAGAATACATTTCAATATTAAATTAATACTTGATTAAAATTTTTTTTTATTAATTTAAGTTAATTAAAACTTTAAAAATTAAATTTTAATATTTTTAAAAAAATTATTTCACCCGCAGGGTAGTATTGCGATGAATCAAACTAGTATATATTTAGAAAATAAGCTAGAGTTAAAGGTTTTCTTGTAGGTTTTTCTCAAGGCTAAGGACTGGATAAATTTATTAAAGATGCCAGATTTAAGCTGTGATATTCTTTAAAAAGTAAGATACGTGGGAATTCAGCAGCCCACCATACGCAGCAAAATATCAAATTACTCTCTAAGAAGTTGAGGGACGAAATTGACCATTAAACAACACAATTGCCTGACACGTAATTAAAATTTGGGAAGCTACCAAATTCCACCCGATGAGATAATTAAATTCGTATCAGCATATAATTTATGAAAAACAAATATTATCGAGAATCTTTTAATTTTTAACCATAAGATTATTAGGAATCTTTTAAATTGGAAGGAAATAAAAACAATTAGTGGACAGTATATTGTGATATGTACACGTCCAATTCAAGTAGTGGTCCATTGAAAATGGTCGGTCACATGTGATCATGGCTCCTCCAGTGCTTCTGGGAAGTCCTCCATTACATATTCGTGGTGGCATAGGAATAATCCTGTTCCTGACCAAATCAATTTACAGTTCTATAGCAACATTGATCTGTATGAGTGCCCGGGCTTGATTCTCTAGCCATGTTCGACCTCACATCATACAGCAAGAATTTCACATAGTTAATTTCAATGGTGTAGCTTATCCTCTTGTCCTGAATTTACTTTTTAAAAATTACCGGTTCATATCACAAATCCCATAACTATTAAAAATTTATATGACTATTAATTTTAAAATTTTAAAGAATTAATCGAGATATATATAAATTAATCCGGACACCTACTGTTAAAAAAACAAGAAAGATTTTCACATATATACATTAAAATGTACTCTTTGAAAAATATTTGTTTAACTTTTGTAAAAGAAAAACAAGGAATGATGAAGAAGATGAAGGAGAATAGTAGCCGAGCTGGGAAATTCTTTCTGAGGGTTAAGATGAGGAAATAATTTACAGGGGATCTAAATTTTAATAAATAAGAAAAGGAGGGGGATGTATAATTCGATTTCCATAACATATGATTGGTTTTCGATGAAGAAAAAGGGTCTCCTATCCTTGATGTAAAATACAAACCATATTCAAAATATTTTGTATGGAAATGGAAAATTCTAATGAGATTGCATAATACATAGGCGAATCAAGCCATTCTCAGGCCGTTGAAATTTACAAAGATCTCAGATTGATTGAGATTCTTTCTTGCAACAAACCATGCCACACATAGATGACTCAAGTCAATGGATCTTAGATTTTTGTCAACGGGCTATCTTCTTTAGTCAAAATACACAGCCACATGCTATCATTT